>NW_026899955.1:0-12696 GCF_033153095.1 Gastrolobium bilobum | reverse complement strand
CATGCCACCGTAAAAATATTGTACAAATTCTTATTAGAAGGACCACAAATACGGGGATCATAATAAATTTTTCCACTTTGTGGTATCTTTTCCCCTTTTTGTGTGCTTTATTTTTTCTGTACCATTTTTTTTCTCTTTTTTTTCTCTCTGTATTGGAGAGAGAAAAAAAGAAAAAAAAGAAAAAGAAAAAAATAAATACAAGTGTTGTATTCTTATTAGAAGGACCACAATTACGGGGATCATAATAAATTTTTCCACTTTGTGCTATCTTTTCCCCTTTTTGTGTGCTTTATTTTTTCTGTACCATTTCTTTTTTTTCTCTCTCTCTATTGGACAAAGAAACTAAGAAAAAAAAGAAAACTAAAAAATAAATACAAGTCTTGCATTCTTATTGGAAGGAGCACAAATACGGGGATCATAATAAATTTTTTCACTTTGTGCTATCTTTTCCCCTTTTTTTGTGCTTTATTTTTTTTGTACCATTTCTTTTCTTTTGTTTTTCTTTCTATCTCTATTGGAGAGAAAAAAAAAATAAAAAATAAAATAAAAAATAAATACAAGTGTTACATTCTTATTAGAAGGACCACAAATATGGGGATCATAGTAAATTTTTTCACTTTGTGCTATCTTTTCCCCTTTTTATGTGCTTTATTTTTTCTGTACCATTTTTTTTCTTTTATTTCTTTCTCTCTGTATTAGAGAGAGAAAAAAAGAAAAAAAAGAAAAAGAAAAAATAAATACAAGTGTTGCATTCTTATTAGAAGGACCACAAATACGGGGATCATAATAAATTTTTCCACTTTGTGCTATCTTTTCCTCTTTTTGTGTGCTTTATTTTTTCTGTACCATTTCTTTTCTTTTCTTTTCTTTCTCTCTCTATTGGAGAGAGAAAAAATAAAAATAAAAAAATAAAAAATACAAGTGTTGCATTCTTATTGGAAGGACCACAAATACGGGGATCATAATAAATTTTTCCACTTTGTGCTATATTTTCCCCTTTTTGTGTGCTTCATTTTTTTTTTACCATTTTTTTTCTTTATCTCTCTATTGGAGAGAGAAAAAATAAAAATAAAAAAATAAATACAAGTGTTGCATTCTTATGGGAAGGACCACAAATACGAGGATCATAATACGTTTTAATAAATTTTTCCACTTTGTGCTTTTTTTACCACTTTTTGTGCCCTTTATTTTTTCTGTACCATTTCTTTTCTTTTTTTTTCTTTCTCTCTGTATTGGAGAGAGAAAAAAAAAAGAAAAAGAAAAAATAAATACAAGTGTTGTATTCTTATTGGAAGGACCACAATTACGGGGATCATAATAAATTTTTCCACTTTGTGCTATCTTTTCCCCTTTTTGTGTGCTTTATTTTTCTGTACCATTTCTTTTTTTTTCTTTCTCTCTCTATTGGACAGAGAAAAAAAGAAAAAAAGAAAAAGAAAAAATAAATACAAGTGTTGCATTCTTATTAGAAGGACCACAAATACGGGGATCATAATAAATTTTTCCACTTTGTGGTATCTTTTCCCCTTTTTGTGTGCTTTATTTTTTCTGTACCATTTTTTTTCCTTTTTTTCTTTCTCACTGTATTGGAGAGAGAAAAAAAGAAAAAAAAAGAAAAAGAAAAAATAAATACAAGTGTTGCATTCTTATTAGAAGGACCACAAATACGGGGATCATAATAAATTTTTCCACTTTGTGGTATCTTTTCCCCTTTTTGTGTGCTTTATTTTTTCTGTACCATTTTTCTTCTTTTTTTTCTCTCTCTGTATTGGAGAGAGAAAAAAAGAAAAAAAAGAAAAAGAAAAAATAAATACAAGTGTTGTATTCTTATTAGAAGGACCACAATTACGGGGATCATAATAAATTTTTCCACTTTGTGCTATCTTTTCCCCTTTTTGTGTGCTTTATTTTTTCTTTACCATTTCTTTTTTTTTCTCTCTCTATTGGACAAAGAAACTAAGAAAAAAAAGAAAACTAAAAAATAAATACAAGTCTTGCATTCTTATTGGAAGGAGCACAAATACGGGGATCATAATAAATTTTTCCACTTTGTGCTATCTTTTCCCCTTTTTTTGTGCTTTATTTTTTCTGTACCATTTCTTTTCTTTTGTTTTTCTTTCTATCTCTATTGGAGAGAAAAAAAAAGAAAAAAGGAAATAAAAAATAAATACAAGTGTTGCATTCTTATTAGAAGGACCACAAATACAGGGATCATAATAAATTTTTCCACTTTGTGGTATCTTTTCCCCTTTTTATGTGCTTTATTTTTTCTGTACCATTTTTTTTCTTTTTTTTCTTTCTCTCTGTATTGGAGAGAAAAAAAATAAAAAAAAAAAAGAAAAAATAAATACAAGTGTTGCATTCTTATTAGAAGGACCACAAATACGGGGATCATAATAAATTTTTCCACTTTGTGCTATATTTTCCCCTTTTTGTGTGCTTCATTTTTTTTTACCATTTTTTTTCTTTATCTCTCTATTGGAGAGAGAAAAAATAAAAATAAAAAAATAAATACAAGTGTTGCATTCTTATGGGAAGGACCACAAATACGAGGATCATAATACGTTTTAATAAATTTTTCCACTTTGTGCTTTTTTTACCACTTTTTGTGCCTTTTATTTTTTCTGTACCATTTCTTTTCTTTTTTTTCTTTCTCTCTCTCTCTATTGGAGAGAGAAAAAAAAAAAAAAAAAAAAAAATAAATACAAGTGTTGTATTCTTATTGGAAGGACCACAATTACGGGGATCATAATAAATTTTTCCACTTTGTGCTATCTTTTCCCCTTTTTGTGTGCTTTATTTTTCTGTACCATTTCTTTTTTTTCTTTATCTCTCTATTGGAGAGAGAAAAAAATAAAAAATAAAAGAAAAAATAAATACAAGTGTTGCATTCTTATTAGAAGGACCACAAATACGGGGATCATAATAAATTTTTCCACTTTGTGCTATCTTTTCCCCTTTTTGTGTGCTTTATTTTTTCTGTACCATTTCTTTTCTTTTCTTTCTCTCTCTCTATTGGAGAGAGAAAAAAAATAAAAAAATAAAAAAAAATAAATACAAGTGTTGTATTCTTATTAGAAGGACCACAAATACGGGGATCATAATAAATTTTTCCACTTTGTGCTATCTTTTCCCCTTTTTGTGTGCTTTATTTTTTCTGTACCATTTCTTTTTTTTTCTCTCTCTATTGAACAAAGAAACTAAGAAAAAAAAGAAAAAAAATACAAGTGTTGTATTCTTATAGGAAGGACCACAATTACGGGGATCATAATAAATTTTTCCACTTTGTGCTATCTTTTCCCCTTTTTGTGTGCTTTATTTTTCTGTACCATTTCTTTTTTTTTCTTTCTCTCTCTCTCTATTGGACAGAGAAACAAAGAAAAAAAGAAAAAGAAAAAATAAATACAAGTGTTGCATTCTTATTAGAAGGACCACAATTACGGGGATCATAATAAATTTTTCCACTTTGTGCTATCTTTTCCCCTTTTTGTGTGCTTTATTTTTTCTGTACCATTTCTTTTTTTTTTCGTTCTCTCTCTTTTGGACAGAAAAACTAATAAAAAAAAGAAAAATAAAAAATAAATACAAGTGTTGTATTCTTATTGGAAGGACCACAAATACGGGGATCATAATAAATTTTTCCACTTTGTGCTATCTTTTCCCCTTTTGTATGCTTTATTTTTTCTGTACCATTTCTTTTCTTTTGTTTTTCTTTCTATCTCTATTGGAGAGAAAAAAAAGAAAAAAGAAAATAAAAAATAAATACAAGTGTTACATTCTTATTAGAAGGACCACAAATACAGGGATCATAATAAATTTTTCCACTTTGTGGTATCTTTTCCCCTTTTTATGTGCTTTATTTTTTCTGTACCATTTTTTTTCTTTTTTTTTTCTTTATCTCTGTATTGGAGAGAGAAAAAAAAGAAAAAAAAGAAAAAGAAAAAATAAATACAAGTGTTGCATTCTTATTAGAAGGACCACAAATACGGGGATCATAATAAATTTTTTCACTTTGTGCTATCTTTTCCTCTTTTTGTGTGCTTTATTTTTTCTGTACCATTTATTTTCTTTTCTTTCTCTCTCTCTATTGGAGAGAGAAAAAATAAAAATAAAAAAATAAAAAATACAAGTGTTGCATTCTTATTGGAAGGACCACAAATACGGGGATCATAATAAATTTTTCCACTTTGTGCTATCTTTTCCCCTTTTTGTGTGCTTTATTTTTCTGTACCATTTCTTTTTTTTTCTTTCTCTCTCTTTTGGAGAGAGAAAAAAAAAAAATAAAAAAAAAAAAAATACAAGTGTTGCATTCTTATTGGAAGGACCACAAATACGGGGATCATAATAAATTTTTCCACTTTGTGCTATATTTTCCCCATTTTGTGTGCTTCATTTTTTTTCTTTATCTCTCTATTGGAGAGAGAAAAAATAAAAATAAAAAAATAAATACAAGTGTTGCATTCTTATGGGAAGGACCACAAATACGAGGATCATAATACGTTTTAATAAATTTTTCCACTTTGTGCTTTTTTTACCACTTTTTGTGCCCTTTATTTTTTCTGTACCATTTCTTTTCTTTTTTTTTCTTTCTCTCTCTATTGGAGAGAGAAAAAAAGAAAAAATAAATACAAGTGTTGTATTCTTATTGGAAGGACCACAATTACGGGGATCATAATAAATTTTTCCACTTTGTGCTATCTTTTCCCCTTTTTGTGTGCTTTATTTTTCTGTACCATTTCTTTTTTTTTCTTTCTCTCTCTATTGGACAGAGAAAAAAAGAAAAAAAAAGAAAAAAAAATAAATACAAGTGTTGCATTCTTATTAGAAGGACCACAAATACGGGGATCATAATAAATTTTTCCACTTTGTGGTATCTTTTCCCCTTTTTGTGTGCTTTATTTTTTCTGTACCATTTTTTTTCTTTTTTTTCTTTCTCTCTGTATTGGAGAGAGAAAAAAAGAAAAAAAAAAGAAAAAGAAAAAATAAATACAAGTGTTGTATTCTTATTAGAAGGACCACAATTACGGGGATCATAATAAATTTTTCCACTTTGTGCTATCTTTTCCCCTTTTTGTGTGCTTTATTTTTTCTGTACCATTTCTTTTTTTTTCTCTCTCTATTGGACAAAGAAACTAAGAAAAAAAAGAAAAAGAAAAAATAAATAGAAGTGTTGTATTCTTATAGGAAGGACCACAATTACGGGGATCATAATAAATTTTTCCACTTTGTGCTATCTTTTCCCCTTTTTGTGTGCTTTATTTTTCTGTACCATTTCTTTTTTTTTCTTTCTCTCTCTATTGGACAGAGAAAAAAAGAAAAAAAGAAAAAGAAAAAATAAATACAAGTGTTGCATTCTTATTAGAAGGACCACAATTACGGGGATCATAATAAATTTTTCCACTTTGTGCTATCTTTTCCCCTTTTTGTGTGCTTTATTTTTTCTGTACCATTTCTTTTTTTTTTCTCTCTATTGGACAAAGAAAGTAAGAAAAAAAAGAAAAAGAAAAAATAAATAGAAGTGTTGTATTCTTATAGGAAGGACCACAATTACGGGGATCATAATAAATTTTTCCACTTTGTGCTATCTTTTCCCCTTTTGTATGCTTTATTTTTTCTGTACCATTTCTTTTCTTTTGTTTTTCTTTCTATCTCTATTGGAGAGAAAAAAAAAGAAAAAAGAAAATAAAAATTAAATACAAGTGTTACATTCTTATTAGAAGGACCACAAATACAGGGATCATAATAAATTTTTCCACTTTGTGGTATCTTTTCCCCTTTTTATGTGCTTTATTTTTTCTGTACCATTTTTTTTCTTTTTTTTCTTTCTCTCTGTATTAGAGAGAAAAAAAAAGTAAAAAAAGAAAAAGAAAAAATAAATAAAGCATTCTTATTAGAAGGACCACAAATACGGGGATCATAATAAATTTTTTCACTTTGTGCTATCTTTTCTTCTTTTTGTGTGCTTTATTTTTTCTGTACCATTTCTTTTCTTTTCTTTTCTTTCTCTCTCTCTATTGGAGAGAGAAAAAATAAAAATAAAAAAATAAACAATACAAGTGTTGCATTCTTATTGGAAGGACCACAAATACGGGGATCATAATAAATTTTTCCACTTTGTGCTATCTTTTCCCCTTTTTGTGTGCTTTATTTTTCTGTACCATTTCTTTTTTTTTCTTTCTCTCTCTATTGGACAGAGAAAAAAAATTAAAAAAGAAAAAGAAAAAATAAATACAAGTGTTGCATTCTTATTAGAAGGACCACAATTACGGGGATCATAATAAATTTTTCCACTTTGTGCTATCTTTTCCCCTTTTTGTGTGCTTTATTTTTTCTGTACCATTTTTTTTTTCTCTCTCTATTGGACAAAGAAAGTAAGAAAAAAAAGAAAAAGAAAAAATAAATAGAAGTGTTGTATTCTTATAGGAAGGACCACAATTACGGGGATCATAATAAATTTTTCCACTTTGTGCTATCTTTTCCCCTTTTGTATGCTTTATTTTTTCTGTACCATTTCTTTTCTTTTGTTTTTCTTTCTATCTCTATTGGAGAGAAAAAAAAGAAAAAAGAAAATAAAAATTAAATACAAGTGTTACATTCTTATTAGAAGGACCACAAATACAGGGATCATAATAAATTTTTCCACTTTGTGGTATCTTTTCCCCTTTTTATGTGCTTTATTTTTTCTGTACCATTTTTTTTCTTTTTTTTCTTTCTCTCTGTATTAGAGAGAGAAAAAAAGAAAAAAAAGAAAAAGAAAAAATAAATACAAGTGTTGCATTCTTATTAGAAGGACCACAAATACGGGGATCATAATAAATTTTTTCACTTTGTGCTATCTTTTCTTCTTTTTGTGTGCTTTATTTTTTCTGTACCATTTCTTTTCTTTTCTTTTCTTTCTCTCTCTCTATTGGAGAGAGAAAAAATAAAAATAAAAAAATAAACAATACAAGTGTTGCATTCTTATTGGAAGGACCACAAATACGGGGATCATAATAAATTTTTCCACTTTGTGCTATCTTTTCCCCTTTTTGTGTGCTTTATTTTTCTGTACCATTTCTTTTTTTTTTTCTTTCTCTCTCTATTGGACAGAGAAAAAAAGAAAAAAAGAAAAAGAAAAAATAAATACAAGTGTTGCATTCTTATTAGAAGGACCACAATTACGGGGATCATAATAAATTTTTCCACTTTGTGCTATCTTTTCCCCTTTTTGTGTGCTTTATTTTTTCTGTACCATTTCTTTTTTTTTCTCTCTCTCTATTGGACAAAGAAACTAAGAAAAAAAAGAAAAAGAAAAAATAAATATAAGTGTTGTATTCTTATAGGAAGGACCACAGTTACGGGGATCATAATAAATTTTTCCACTTTGTGCTATCTTTTCCCCTTTTGTATGCTTTATTTTTTCTATACCATTTCTTTTCTTTTGTTTTTCTTTCTATCTCTATTGGAGAGAAAAAAAAAGGAAAAAAGAAAATAAAAAATAAATACAACTGTTGCATTCTTATTAGAAGGACCACAAATACAGGGATCATAATAAATTTTTCCACTTTGTGGTATCTTTTCCCCCTTTTATGTGCTTTATTTTTTCTGTACCTTTTTTTTTTCTTTTTTTTCTTTCTCTCTGTATTGGAGAGAGAAAAAAAGAAAAAAAAAGAAAAAGAAAAAATAAATACAAGTGTTGCATTCTTATTAGAAGGACCACAAATACGGGGATCATAATAAATTTTTCCACTTTGTGCTATCTTTTCCTCTTTTTGTGTGCTTTATTTTTTCTGTTCCATTTCTTTTTTTTTCTTTCTCTCTCTTTTGGAGAGAGAAAAAAGAAAAAAAGAAAAAGAAAAAAGAAATACAAGTGTTGCATTCTTATTGGAAGGACCACAAATACGGGGATCATAATAAATTTTTCCACTTTGTGCTATATTTTCCCCTTTTGTGTGCTTTATTTTTTCTGTACCATTTTTTTTCTTTCTCTCTCTATTGGAGAGACAAAAAAAGAAAAATAAATAAATACAAGTGTTGCATTCTTATTGGAAGGACCACAAATAAGGGGATCATAATAAATTTTTCCACTTTGTGCTATAGTTTCCCCTTTTGTGTGTTTTTATTTTTTCTGTACCATTTCTTTTCTTTTCTTTTCTTTCTCTCTCTCTATTGGAGAGA
This sequence comes from Gastrolobium bilobum, assembly GCF_033153095.1. Classification (NCBI taxonomy): domain Eukaryota; kingdom Viridiplantae; phylum Streptophyta; class Magnoliopsida; order Fabales; family Fabaceae; genus Gastrolobium; species Gastrolobium bilobum. Next base: position 4,539 of record NW_026899955.1, on the reverse strand, counting down.
GAAAAAAATAAAAAAATAAAAAATAAATAAATACAAGTGTTGCATTCTTATTGGAAGGACCTCAAATACGGGGATCATAATAAATTTTTCCACTTTGTGTTATTTTTCCCCCTTTTTGTGTGCTTTATTTTTTTTGTACCATTTTTTTCTTTCTCTCTCTATTGGAGAAAGAAAAAAAGTAAAAAAATATACAAGTGTTGCATTCTTATTGGAAGGACTACAAATACGAGGATCATAATAAATTTTAATAAATTTTTCCACTTTGTGCTATCTTTTCCCCTTTTGTGTGTTTTTATTTTTTCTGTACCATTTCTTTTCTTTCTCTCTCTATTGGAGAGAGAAAAAAATAAAAAAATAAAAAATAAATAAATACAAGTCTTGCATTCTTATTAGAAGGACCACAAATACGGAGATCATAATAAATTTTTCCACTTTGTGCTATATTTTCCCCTTTTTGTGTGTTTGTTTTTTCTGTACCATTTCTTTTCTTTTCTTTTCTTTCTCTCTATTGGAGAGAGAAAAAAATAAAAAATAAATAAATACAAGTGTTGCATTCTTATTAGAAGGACCACAAATATGGGGATCATAGTAAATTTTTTCACTTTGTGCTATCTTTTCCCTTTTTTGTGTGCTTTATTTTTTTGTACCATTTTTTTTTCTTTCTCTCTCTATTGTAGAGAGAAAAAAAGAAAAATAAAAAAATAAATATAAGTGTTGCATTCTTATTGGAAGGACCACAAATACGGGGATCATAATAAATTTTTCAGCTTTGTGCTATATTTTCCCCTTTTTGTGTGTTTGTTTTTTCTGTACCATTTCTTTTCTTTTCTTTCTCTCTATTGGAAAGAAAAAAATAAAAAAATAAAAAATAAATAAATACAAGTGTTGCATTCTTATTGGAAGGACCACAAATACGGGGATCATAATACATTTTTCCACTTTGTGCTATCTTTTCCCCTTTTTGTGTGCTTTATTTTTTTTGTACCATTTTTTTTATTTCTCTCTCTATTGGAGAGAGAAAAAAAGAAAAAAAAAATACAAGTGTTGCATTCTTATTGGAAGGACTACAAATACGAGGATCATAATAAATTTTAATAAATTTTTCCACTTTGTGCTATCTTTTCCCCTTTTTGTGTGCTTTATATTTTCTGTTCCATTTCTTTTTTTTCTTTCTCTCTCTATTAGAGAGAAAAAAAAAAGAAATACAAGTGTTTCATTCTTATTGGAAGGACCACAAATACGGGGATCATAATAAATTTTTCCACTTTGAGCTATCTTTTCCCCTTTTTGTGTGCTTTATTTTTTTTGTACCATTTTTTTTTCTCTCTCTATTGGAGAGAGAAAAAAAGAAAAATAAAAAATAAATATAAGTGTTGCATTCTTATTGGAAGGACCACAAATACGGGGATCATAATAAATTTTTCAGCTTTGTGCTATATTTTCCCCTTTTTGTGTGTTTGTTTTTTCTGTACCATTTCTTTTCTTTTCTTTTCTATTCTTTCTCTCTATCGGAGAGAGAAAAAATAAAAAAATAAAAAAATAAATAAATACAAGTGTTGCATTCTTATTGGAAGGACCACAAATACGGGGATCATAATAAAATTTTCCACTTTGTGCTATCTTTTCCCATTTTTGTGTGCTTTATTTTTTTGTACCATTTTTTTTCTTTCTCTCTCTATTGGAGAGAGAAAAAAAGAAAAAAAGAAAAAGAAAAAAGAAATACAAGTGTTGCATTCTTATTGGAAGGACTACAAATATGAGGATCATAACAAATTTTAATAAATTTTTCCACTTTGTGCTTTCTTTTCCCCTTTTTGTGTGCTTTATTTTTTCTGTTCCATTTCTTTTTTTTCTTTCTCTCTCTATTGGAGAGAGAAAAAAAGAAAAAAAGAAAAAGAAAAAAGAAATACAAGTGTTGCATTCTTATTGGAAGGACTACAAATATGAGGATCATAACAAATTTTAATAAATTTTTCCACTTTGTGCTTTCTTTTCCCCTTTTTGTGTGCTTTATTTTTTCTGTTCCATTTCTTTTTTTTTCTCTCTCTCTATTGGAGAGAGAAAAAAAGAAAAAAAGAAAAAGAAAAAAGAAATACAAGTGTTGCATTCTTATTGGAAGGACCACAAATACGGGGATGATAATAAATTTTTCCACTTTGTGCTATATTTTCCCCTTTTGTGTGCTTTATTTTTTCTGTACCATTTTTTTTTCTTTCTCTCTCTATTGGAGAGACAAAAAAAGAAAAATAAATAAATACAAGTGTTGCATTTTTATTGGAAGGACCACAAATAAGGGGATCATAATAAATTTTTCCACTTTGTGCTATATTTTCCCCTTTTGTGTGTTTTTATTTTTTCTGTACCATTTCTTTTCTTTTCTTTTCTTTCTCTCTCTCTATTGGAGAGAGAAAAAAATAAAAATATAAAAAATAAATAAATACAAGTGTTGCATTCTTATTGGAAGGACCTCAAATACGGGGATCATAATAAATTTTTCCACTTTGTGTTATTTTTCCCCCTTTTTGTGTGCTTTATTTTTTTTTGTACCATTTTTTTCTTTCTCTCTCTATTGGAGAAAGAAAAAAAGTAAAAAAATATACAAGTGTTGCATTCTTATTGGAAGGACTACAAATACGAGGATCATAATAAATTTTAATAAATTTTTCCACTTTGTGCTATCTTTTCCCCTTTTGTGTGTTTTTATTTTTTCTGTACCATTTCTTTTCTTTTCTCTCTCTCTATTGGAGAGAGAAAAAAATAAAAAAATAAAAAATAAATAAATACAAGTCTTGCATTCTTATTAGAAGGACCACAAATACGGAGATCATAATAAATTTTTCCACTTTGTGCTATATTTTCCCCTTTTTGTGTGTTTGTTTTTTCTGTACCATTTCTTTTCTTTTCTTTTCTTTCTCTCTATTGGAGAGAGAAAAAAATAAAAAATAAATAAATACAAGTGTTGCATTCTTATTAGAAGGACCACAAATATGGGGATCATAGTAAATTTTTTCACTTTGTGCTATCTTTTCCCTTTTTTGTGTGCTTTATTTTTTTGTACCATTTTTTTTTCTTTTTCTCTCTATTGTAGAGAGAAAAAAAGAAAAATAAAAAAATAAATATAAGTGTTGCATTCTTATTGGAAGGACCACAAATACGGGGATCATAATAAATTTTTCAGCTTTGTGCTATATTTTCCCCTTTTTGTGTGTTTGTTTTTTCTGTACCATTTTCTTTCTCTCTATTGGAAAGAAAAAAATAAAAAAATAAAAAATAAATAAATACAAGTGTTGCATTCTTATTGGAAGGACCACAAATACGGGGATCATAATACATTTTTCCACTTTGTGCTATCTTTTCCCCTTTTTGTGTGCTTTATTTTTTTTGTACCATTGTTTTTATTTCTCTCTCTATTGGAGAGAGAAAAAAAGAAAAAAAAATGCAAGTGTTGCATTCTTATTGGAAGGACTACAAATACGAGGATCATAATAAATTTTAATAAATTTTTCCACTTTGTGCTATCTTTTCCCCTTTTTGTGTGCTTTATATTTTCTGTTCCATTTCTTTTTTTTCTCTCTCTCTATTAGAGAGAAAAAAAAAAAAATACAAGTGTTTCATTCTTATTGGAAGGACCACAAATACGGGGATCATAATAAATTTTTCCACTTTGAGCTATCTTTTCCCCTTTTTGTGTGCTTTATTTTTTTTGTACCATCTTTCTATTGGAGAGAGAAAAAAAGAAAAATAAAAAATAAATATAAGTGTTGCATTCTTATTGGAAGGACCACAAATACGGGGATCATAATAAATTTTTCAGCTTTGTGCTATATTTTCCCCTTTTTGTGTGTTTGTTTTTTCTGTACCATTTCTTTTCTTTTCTTTTCTATTCTTTCTCTCTATCGGAGAGAGAAAAAATAAAAAAATAAAAAATAAATAAATACAAGTGTTGCATTCTTATTGGAAGGACCACAAATACGGGGATCATAATAAAATTTTCCACTTTGTGCTATCTTTTCCCATTTTTGTGTGCTTTATTTTTTTGTACCATTTTTTTTTCTTTCTCTCTCTATTGGAGAGAGAAAAAAAGAAAAAAAGAAAAAGAAAAAAGAAATACAAGTGTTGCATTCTTATTGGAAGGACTACAAATATGAGGATCATAACAAATTTTAATAAATTTTTCCACTTTGTGCTTTCTTTTCCCCTTTTTGTGTGCTTTATTTTTTCTGTCCATTTCTTTTTTTTCTTTCTCTCTCTATTGGAGAGAGAAAAAAAGAAAAAAAGAAAAAGAAAAAAGAAATACAAGTGTTGCATTCTTATTGGAAGGACTACAAATATGAGGATCATAACAAATTTTAATAAATTTTTCCACTTTGTGCTTTCTTTTCCCCTTTTTGTGTGCTTTATTTTTTCTGTTCCATTTCTTTTTTTTCTTTCTCTCTCTATTGGAGAGAGAAAAAAAGAAAAAAAGAAAAAGAAAAAAGAAATACAAGTGTTGCATTCTTATTGGAAGGACCACAAATACGGGGATGATAATAAATTTTT
>NW_026899954.1:0-12715 GCF_033153095.1 Gastrolobium bilobum | reverse complement strand
TCCCCTTTTGTGTGTTTTTATTTTTTCTGTACCATTTCTTTTCTTTCCTTTTCTTTCTCTCTCTCTCTTGGAGAGAGAAAAAATAAAAAAATAAAAAATAAATAAATACAAGTGTTGCATTCTTATTGGAAGGACCACAAATACGGGGATCATAATAAATTTTTCCACTTTGTGCTATCTTTTCCCCTTTTGTGTGGTTTATTTTTTTTTTACCGTTTTTTTTCTTTCTCTCTATTGGTGAGAGAAAAAAAAGAAAAATAAAAAAAATAAATACAAGTGTTGCCATTTCTTTCTTTTCTTTCTCTCTCTCTATTTCACACACAAAAAAAAAAAAAAAATAAATACAAGTGTTGCATTTTTATTAGAAGGACCACAAATACGGGGATCATAATAAATTTTTCCACTTTGTGCTATATTTTCCCCTTTTTGTGTGTTTTTATTTTTTCTGTACCATTTCTTTTCTTTTCTTTTCTTTATCTCTCTCTATTGGAGAGAAAAAAAATACAGGTGTTGCATTCTTATTGGAATGACCACAAATACGGGGATCATAATAAATTTTTCCACTTTGTGCTATATTTTCCCCTTTTGTGTGTTTTTATTTTTCTGTACCATTTCTTTTCTTTTCTTTTCTTTCTCTCTCTCTATTGGAGAGAGAAAAAATAAAAAAAATAAAAATAAATAATTACAAATGTTTCATTCTTATTGGAAGGACCAAAAATACGGGGATCATAATAAATTTTTCCACTTTGTGCTATCTTTTCCCCTTTTTGTGTGCTTTATTTATTTTTTACCGTTTTTTTCTTTCTTTCTCTATTGGAGAGAAAAAAAAAGAAAAACAAAAAAAATAAATACAAGTGTTGCATTCTTATTGGAAGGACCACAAATACGGGGATCATAAATTTTTTTTCCACTTTGTGCTCTCTTTTCCCCTTTTGTGTGCTTTATTTTTTCTGTACCATTTCTTTCTTTTCTTTCTCTCTCTCTCTTGGAGAGAGAAAAAAAAAAAAAAATAAATACAAGTGTTGCATTCTTATTGGAAGGACCACAAATACGGGGATCATAATAAATTTTTCCACTTTGTGCTATATTTTCCCCTTTTTGTGTGTTTTTATTTTTTCTGTACCATTTCTTTTCTTTTCTTTTCTTTATCTCTCTCTATTGGAGAGAAAAAAAAAAAAAAAAATAAAAAATAAATACAGGTGTTGCATTCTTATTGGAAGGACCACAAATACGGGGATCATAATAAATTTTTCCACTTTGTGCTATATTTTCCCCTTTTGTGTGTTTTTATTTTTCTGTACCATTTCTTTTCTTTTCTTTTCTTTCTCTCTCTCCATTGGAGAGAAAATAAAAATAAAAAATAAATAAATACAAGTGTTACATTCTTATTGGAATGACCACAAATACGGGGATCATAATAAATTTTTCCACTTTGTGCTATATTTTCCCCTTTTGTGTGTTTTTATTTTTTCTGTACCATTTCTTTTCTTTCTCTCTCTTTCTTGGAGAGAGAAAAAATAAAAAAATAAAAAATAAATAAATACAAGTGTTGCATTCTTATTGGAAGGACCACAAATACGGGGATCATAATAAATTTTTCCACTTTGTGCTATCTTTTCCCCTGTTGTGTGGTTTATTTTTTTTTTACCGTTTTTTTTCTTTCTCTCTCTATTGGTGAGAGAAAAAAAAGAAAAATAAAAAAAATAAATACAAGTGTTGCATTCTTATTGGAAGGACCACAAATACGGGGATCATAAAATTTTTTTCCACTTTGTGCTATCTTTTCCCCTTTTGTGTGCTTTATTTTTTCTGTACCATTTCTTTCTTTTCTTTCTCTCTCTCTATTGGAGAGAGAAAAAATAAAAATAAAAAAAATAAATAAATACAAGTGTTGCATTCTTATTGGAAGGACCACAAATACGGGGATCATAATAAATTTTTCCACTTTGTGCTATATTTTCCCCTTTTTGTGTGTTTTTATTTTTTCTGTACCATTTCTTTTCTTTTCTTTTCTTTATCTCTCTCTATTGGAGAGAAAAAAAATACAGGTGTTGCATTCTTATTGGAAGGACCACAAATACGGGGATCATAATAAATTTTTCCACTTTGTGCTATATTTTCCCCTTTTGTGTGTTTTTATTTTTCTGTACCATTTCTTTTCTTTTCTTTTCTCTCTCTCTCTCATTTGGAGAAAAAAAAAAAATAAATAAATACAAGGAGAGAAAATAAAAATAAAAAATAAATAAATACAAGTGTTACATTCTTATTGGAATGACCACAAATACGGGGATCATAATAAATTTTTCCACTTTGTGCTATATTTTCCCCTTTTGTGTGTTTTTATTTTTTCTGTACCATTTCTTTTCTTTCCTTTTCTTTCTCTCTCTCTCTTGGAGAGAGAAAAAATAAAAAAATAAAAAATAAATAAATACAAGTGTTGCATTCTTATTGGAAGGACCACAAATACGGGGATCATAATAAATTTTTCCACTTTGTGCTATCTTTTCCCCTTTTGTGTGGTTTATTTTTTTTTTACCGTTTTTTTTCTTTCTCTCTCTATTGGTGAGAGAAAAAAAAGAAAAATAAAAAAAATAAATACAAGTGTTGCATTCTTATTGGAAGGACCACAAATACGGGGATCATAAAATTTTTTTCCACTTTGTGCTATCTTTTCCCCTTTTGTGTGCTTTATTTTTTCTGTACCATTTTTCTTTTCTTTCTCTCTCTCTCTCTATTGGAGAGAGAAAAAAAAAAAAAAATAAATACAAGTGTTGCATTCTTATTGGAAGGACCACAAATACGGGGATCATAATAAATTTTTCCACTTTGTGCTATATTTTCCCCTTTTTGTGTGTTTTTATTTTTTCTGTACCATTTCTTTTCTTTTCTTTTCTTTATCTCTCTCTATTGGAGAGAAAAAAAAATACAAGTGTTGCATTCTTATTGGAATGACCACAAATACGGGGATCATAATAAATTTTTCCACTTTGTGCTATATTTTCCCCTTTTGTGTGTTTTTATTTTTTCTGTACCATTTCTTTTCTTGTCTTTTCTTTCTCTCTCTCTCTCTTGGAGAGAGAAAAAATAAAAAAATAAAAAATAAATAAATACAAGTGTTGCATTCTTATTGGAAGGACCACAAATACGGGGATCATAATAAATTTTTCCACTTTGTGCTATCTTTTCCCCTTTTTGTGTGGTTTATTTTTTTTTTACCGTTTTTTTTCTTTCTCTCTCTATTGGTGAGAGAAAAAAAAGAAAAATAAAAAAAATAAATACAAGTGTTGCATTCTTATTGGAAGGACCACAAATACGGGGATCATAATAAATTTTTCCACTTTGTGCTATATTTCCCCTTTTTGTGTGTTTTTATTTTTTCTGTACCATTTCTTTTCTTTTCTTTTCTTTCTCTCTCTCTATTGGAGAGAGAAAAAAATAAAAAAAATAAAAATAAATAATTACAAATGTTTCATTCTTATTGGAATGACCACAAATACGGGGATCATAATAAATTTTTCCACTTTGTGCTATCTTTTCCCCTTTTTGTGTGCTTTATTTTTTTTTTTACCGTTTTTTTCTTTCTTTCTCTATTGGAGAGAGAAAAAAAGAAAAAAAAAAATAAATACAAGTGTTCCATCCTTATTGGAAGGACCACAAATACGGGGATCATAATAAATTTTTCCACGTTGTACTATATTTCCCCTTTTTGTGTGTTTTTATTTTTTCTGTACCATTTCTTTTTTTTTCTTTTCTTTCTCTCCCTCTATTGGAGAGAAAAAATAAAAAAAAAATAAATACAAGTGTTGCATTCTTATTGGAAGAACCACAAATACGGGGATCATAATAAATTTTTCCACTTTGTGCTATATTTTCCCCTTTTGTGTGTTTTTATTTTTCTGTACCATTTCTTTTCTTTTCTTTTTCTTTCTCTCTCTATTGGAGAGAGAAAAAAAGATAAAATAAATACAAGTGTTGCATTCTTATTGGAAGGACCACAAATACGGGGATCATAATAAATTTTTCCACTTTGTGCTATATTTTCCCCTTTTTGTGTGTTTTTATTTTTTCTGTACCATTTCTTTTCTTTTCTTTTCTTTCTCTCTCTCTATTGGAGAGAGAAAAAAAAAAAAAAAAAAAATAAATACAAGTTTTGCATTCTTATTGGAAGGACCAAAAATACGGGGATCATAATAAATTTTTCCACTTTGTGCTATATTTTTCCCTTTTTGTGTGTTTTTATTTTTTCTGTACCATTTCTTTTCTATTCTTTTCTTTTCTCTCTCTCTATTGGAGAGAAAAAAAAATAAAAAATAAAAATAAAAATAAATACAAGTGTTGCATTCTTATTGGAAGGACCACAAATACGGGGATCATAATAAATATTTCTACTTTGTGCTATCTTTTCCCCTTTTTGGGTGCTTTATTTTTTCTGTACCATTTCTTTTTTTTTTCTTTCTCTCTATATTGGAGAGAGAAAAAAAGAAGAAAAAAATAAATACAAGTGTTGCATTCTTATTGGAAGGACCACCAATACGGGGATCATAATAAATTTTTCCACTTTGCGCTATATTTTCCCCTTTTTGTGTGTTTTTATTTTTTCTGTACCATTTCTTTTCTTTTCTTTTCTTTCTCTCTCTATTGGAGAGACAAAACATAAAAAAAATAAAAAATAAATACAAGTGTTGCATTCTTATTGGAAGGACCACAAATACGGGGATCATAATAAATTTTTCCACTTTGTGCTATCTTTTCCCCTTTTTGTGTGTTTTTATTTTTTCTGTACCATTTCTTTTCTTTTCTTTTCTTTCTCTCTCTCTATTGGAGAGAGAAAAAAAAAGTATTGCATTCTTATTGGAAGGACCAAAAATACGGGGATCATAATAAATTTTTCCACTTTGTGCTATATTTTTCCCTTTTTGTGTGTTTTTATTTTTTCTGTACCATTTCTTTTCTATTCTTTTCTTTTCTCTCTCTCTATTGGAGAGAAAAAAAAATAAAAAATAAAAATAAAAATAAATACAAGTGTTGCATTCTTATTGGAAGGACCACAAATACGGGGATCATAATAAATATTTCTACTTTGTGCTATCTTTTCCCCTTTTTGGGTGCTTTATTTTTTCTGTACCATTTCTTTTTTTTTCTTTCTCTCTATATTGGAGAGAGAAAAAAAGAAGAAAAAAATAAATACAAGTGTTGCATTCTTATTGGAAGGACCACCAATACGGGGATCATAATAAATTTTTCCACTTTGCGCTATATTTTCCCCTTTTTGTGTGTTTTTATTTTTTCTGTACCATTTCTTTTCTTTTCTTTTCTTTCTCTCTCTATTGGAGAGACAAAACATAAAAAAAATAAAAAATAAATACAAGTGTTGCATTCTTATTGGAAGGACCACAAATACGGGGATCATAATAAATTTTTCCACTTTGTGCTATCTTTTCCCCTTTTTGTGTGTTTTTATTTTTTCTATACCATTTCTTTTCTTTTCTTTTCTTTCTCTCTCTCTATTGGAGAGAGAAAAAAAATAAAAAAAATAAATACAAGTGTTGCATTCTTATTGGAAGGACCAAAAATACGGGGATCATAATAAATTTTTCCACTTTGTGCTATATTTTTCCCTTTTTGTGTGTTTTTATTTTTTCTGTACCATTTCTTTTCTATTCTTTTCTTTTCTCTCTCTCTCTCTATTGCAGAGAAAAAAAAAAAAAAAAAATAAAAAGAAATACAAGTGTTGCATTTATATTGGAAGGACCACAATTACGGGGATCATAATAAATATTTCCACTTTGTGCTATCTTTTCCCCTTTTTGTGTGCTTTATTTTTTCTGTACCATTTCTTTTTTTTTGCTTTCTCTCTGTATTGGAGAGAGAAAAAAAGAAAAAAAAATAAATACAAGTGTTGCATTCTTATTGGAAGGACCACCAATACGGGGATCATAATAAATTTTTCCACTTTGCGCTATATTTTCCCCTTTTTGTGTGTTTTTATTTTTTCTGTACCATTTCTTTTCTTTTCTTTTCTTTCTCTCTCTATTGGAGAGACAAAACATAAAAAAAAAAAAAAATAAAGACAAGTGTTGCATTCTTATTGGAAGGACCACAAATACGGGGATCATAATAAATTTTTCCACTTTGTGCTATCTTTTCCCATTTTTGTGTGCTTTATTTTTTCTGTACCATTTCTTTTTCTTTCTCTCTATTATAAAGAGAAAAAAAGAATAAAGAAAAAAATACAAGTGTTGCATTCTTATAGGAAGGACCACAAATACGTGGATCATAATAAATTTTTCCACTTTGTGCTATCTTTTCCCCCTTTTTGTGTGCTTTATTTTTTCTGTACCATTTCTTTTTTTTTCTTTTCTTTCTCTCTCTCTATTGTAGAGAGAAAAAAAATAAAAAATATAAATACAAGTGTTGCATTCTTATTGGAAGGACCACAAATACGGGGATCATAATAAATTTTTCCACTTTGTGCTATCTTTTCCCCTTTTGTGTGCTTTATTTTTTCTGTACCATTTTTTTTCTTTCTCTCTATTGGAGTGAGAAAAAAAAAATACAAGTGTTGCATTCTTATAGGAAGGACCACAAATACGTGGATCATAATAAATTTTTCCACTTTGTGCTATCTTTTCCCCCTTTTTGTGTGCTTTATTTTTTCTGTACCATTTTTTTTCTTTCTCTCTATTGGAGTGAGAAAAAAAAAATACAAGTGTTGCATTCTTATAGGAAGGACCACAAATACGTGGATCATAATAAATTTTTCCACTTTGTGCTATCTTTTCCCCCTTTTTGTGTGCTTTATTTTTTCTGTACCATTTCTTTTTTTTTCTTTTCTTTCTCTCTCTCTATTGTAGAGAGAAAAAAAATAAAAAATATAAATACAAGTGTTGCATTCTTATTGGAAGGACCACAAATACGGGGATCACAATAAATTTTTCCACTTTGTGCTATATTTTCCCCTTTTTGTGTGTTTTTATTTTTTCTGTACCATTTCTTTTCTTTCTCTCTCTATTGGAGAGAAAAAAAAATAAAAAAATAAAAAAAATAAATACAAGTGTTGCATTCTTATTGGAAGGACCACAAATACGAGGAATCATAATAAAATTTTCCACTTTGTGCTATCTTTTCCCCTTTTTGTGTGCTTTATTTTTTTTTACCGTTTTTTTCTTTCTCTCTCTATTGGAGAGAGAAAAAAAGAAAAACAAAAAAAATAAATACAAGTGTTGAATTCTTATTGGAAGGACCACAAATACGGGGATCATAATAAATTTTTCCACTTTGTGCTATATTTTCCCCTTTTTGTGTGTTTTTATTTTTTTTGTACCATTTCTTTTTTTTTCTTTTCTTTCTCTCCCTCTATTGGAGAGAAAAAATGAATAAATAAATAAATAATTATAAGTGTTGCATTCTTATTGGAAGTACCACAAATACGGGGATCATAATAAATTTTTCCACTTTGTGCTATCTTTTCCCCTTTTTGTGTCGTTTATTTTTCTGTACCATTTCCTTTTTTTTTCTCTCTCTATGGGAGAGAGAAAAAAAGAAAAATAAATAAATAAAAGTGTTGCATTCTTATTGGAAGGACCACAAATACGGGGATCATAATAAATTTTTCCACTTTGTGCTAACTTTTCCCCTTTTTGTGTGCTTTATTTTTTCTGTATCATTTCTTTTTTTTCTTTCTCTCTTTATTGGAGAGAGAAAAAAATAAAAATAAAAAATAAATACAAGTGTGACATTCTTATTGGAAGGACCACAAATACGAGAATCATAATAAGTTTTAATAAATTTTTCCACTTTGTGCTTTTCTTTCCCCTTTTTGTGTGCTTTATTTTTTCTGTACCATTTCTTTTCTTTTTTTTTCTTTCTCTCTCTATTGGAGAGAGAAAAAAAGAAAAAAAAGCAAAGGAGAAATAAATACAAGTGTTGTATTCTTCTTGGAAGGACCACAATTACGGGGATCATAATAAATTTTTCCACTTTGTGCTATCTTTTCCCCTTTTTGTGTGCTTTATTTGTTCTGTACCATTTCTTTTCTTTTCTTTTTCTTTCTCTCTCTATTGGAGAGAGAAAAAAAGATAAAATAAATACAAGTGTTGCATTCTTATTGGAAGGACCACAAATACGGGGATCATAATAAATTTTTCCACTTTGTGCTATATTTTCCCCTTTTTGTGTGTTTTTATTTTTTCTGTACCATTTCTTTTCTTTTCTTTCTCTCTATTGGAGAGAGAAAAAAATAAAAAAAATAAATACAAGTGTTGCATTCTTATTGGAAGGACCAAAAATACGGGGATCATAATAAATTTTTCCACTTTGTGCTATATTTTTCCCTTTTTGTGTGTTTTTATTTTTTCTGTACCATTTCGATTCTTTTCTTTTCTTTTCTCTCTCTCTATTGGAGAGAAAAAAAAATAAAAAATAAAAATAAAAATAAATACAAGTGTTGCATTCTTATTGGAAGGACCACAAATACGGGGATCATAATAAATTTTTCCACTTTGTGCTATCTTTTCCCCTTCTTGGTTGCTTTATTTTTTCTGTACCATTTCTTAGCTGCTCTCTATCGCGATCTCTGGCCTCTTCGATTCTTTTCAAATCAGCTTCCCTGGTTTCATTCAGGGTCTGCTGCAATGTTGCTATAGCTGCAACAATAGGATCAGGAGGAGGGATTTGAACTATTCGCCTGGGTCTCCCTCGAGGTGCCATGTCACTACACAAAACTGCACGAGGTATGAGTTAGCTACGCTCAATCAAGTGATAGCATATGCAATATCATGACACTTAAGAGACTCAATAAACAGTTCTAACACTTAAGCAATACATCAGTGAACGTCCCAGTGAAATTGCTCTGATACCATAAATGTAACACCCCGTAGTACTCCGGTTGTTAACATACATGATATTTAACATTCACAGCGGAAGACTTTATTTGAAAAGGAATAAAGCATCTTATAAAAATACGAGTAACTTTTTCCAAAACATTTCATAAAAACATTCACGTCAGATACTGCGAAAGCGTAAATCTAAATATACATCTACTAATTAATCCCATGAGCCAGTATTAGTGGCCATTGACCATCAAGATATGACATCAAGTGTCATTCCTGACGGAGTCTCACGGACAGCATAACGGCTGTATTTCGGATAACTAGAAACATGATTCTACACATACAGATAACCTAATTAATACAACAATTTAAACAGATAGCTTGCAAGTCCCACACGGACTACAATCCCCTTAATGGGTCAATACAACTAATAAGGCTACATGCCCAAATTAAATGAATACATGCATCAAGTCTATATTAATTCGAAGTATAAAAGTATCAGTAAATAATCCATGGCTCTAAGGATACTATCATGAGCCTAAATAAATACATACAATAATCTCCATAAAATAATTAAGCATGTTAACAAGTCTACATGCCCACATCAAATCTAAACATAATATAAAATCATCAGCTGCATCATCAACTACTCCAATGCGGGGCCTTACCCCTAGAAGCATCACCACTACTCTGGGTACCTGAAATGATGTCCCCAAACGGGGTAAGATAACAACATCTCAGTAAGCTCAAGGTTCATAGAGGATCCTCTAACCCCTGAGCCCACTTCTTGCATAACAAGTCAGATATAAAGCATATAATACAGACATACAGCATAAACATAGCATCATCATATCATCCTTGTGTAACCCCAGGGTCAAAGCCATAGATGGTTACACATGTGTGACTTCCAGGGTCAAGACATAGACAGTCAACACAACCTCAGTATAAAATAGCTCCCAGAGTCAAGTCATAGGCAGCCTACATACCATGATCACTGGCCAGGATCCTCATAACATATATCATCACTGCATCATCATAACATCAAGATCATATAACATCTATATGAATATGAATGAATGCACATATACATCATACCATATACTTCCATACAATATAACCATAATGCCCACCATCATGGTGGGGCCACAAGAGAGAGGAGTCAACTAGAACTAGGAGCTTACCTTAGGGAGCTTAGCACAAGCCCACATTCCAATATAATACGTATGCTCCAACAAAATCCTCAAGTGCACGGTTCTCTAGGCACACCTAGAGTAGGAACCATTCACATCAATAATTACATATTAATTAATCAAGTCATATCCACGACTTAATCATTTAATGATTCCACTTTTCATACTCATATGCCAATAATATGCCCATTACAAGCCTAGACCAATTATTACTTATTACATATTTTAGTGCATTATTACAAGCCACTTTAATCTTCAATTACTTACATAGCTTAGAATCATATGCAAGGCTCACTTAGATTATTTTCAACTCATCCAAGTCATATTTATGATTATTATAAGTTACTACGGGTTCCCCTAAGCCCACTTAGCTTAAATATCACTTTTACGGTTTTTCCATAACTGTACATGCTTCTGTTTTCTAGTTACTGAGCGTGACTCACTTGTTATAAAATTCTCATCTTTTAGTATGTTAATCTAGACTCAATTACCTTTCCAAAAAGGTATCATATGCCTCATTTGAAGTTTCCTAGCTCCGGTTATCACCATTTGAAGTTGGACAAACAAAGCTGTTTGCCAACTCCGAACAGGGCCCTAAACATCCTTTGCCAACTCCGGTTATCACCATTTTTGAGTTCATAGTCATCTTTTTACATGAACATCACTCAAAGGTCCAAAGGTGGCACCTTTAGTTATCCAATCCATCATTCCATGGTTCCAAACACACACACACTTAAGAATCATCATCAAACCATGACATTACGAAATTTTAAACAACATTCTCCTCATGAACATATCAAAATCAAGGCACTCAACAAGAAAAAGGGAGGCTTTTTGGTTCATATTTCCCAAGTGGGAGCTTACATCTTCAAGGTTTCTCCTTTAGCTCAAGTCTCCACCTTTTTCCACCAAGCACACACCTTCATGAACATGCTCATGAGTTAGGCTCAAGAACATAAGAAGAAAAGATGATATTTTCATGAAAAAAATTTAAGAACACTTACCCAAAAATCAAACGAAACAAGCAAGCAAGTGTGATTCTTCAAGAGAGCTCAAGAACACAACTCCATAGCCTTTGCTCTCCACAAAACCATGGCTGTTTGGGATGATAAGGGACACAAAATTTTTGATTCACACCATGAAAATGGTATGGTTGTGAAGAGGAGAGTGAGGGGAACAATCTTTGTGAAGGAAGTTTGGTGGTTTAGAGAGATATAGGTGAAGAAATCTTAGAGAGAAGTGAGAGAGTTTTCAAAATTTGAAACTTAGAGAGAGAAGGAGGTGAAGGGGCTGCTGATCAAAAATGGAAGGGAAGGAGAGGAGGGTGCCCTAATGAGGGGTGCCATGTCACTTAAGTGATATTCGTCCTTTAGTGAGACCCGGTGTAATTTTTAACTGATCCGTCGTCAAATTTTTACCCGAAAACTCTCAAGACTCTAACTTTAAGTACTTAACATTAATTTTGTCTAATTATCATGTTCATAACTTAAAAATTTGATTAGTAGATCACAGATCCACTAACAGTTGTTTAATTGCACTGTAGTCTTTACCGGTGTTCTTAACTGTACCCGGATTTCATAATCTTCTTAACTTTAACATTTTTGGTCTAATTATGACTCGTTAGGCATATATTGGTCTTTACTTCTATTTTCTTATCTTTTTCCTGTTCCGGGATTCTACCGGATGCTGCTACAACAGAACAAAATACCCGGCAGAAGTGACTTTTCAAAAATACCCCAATATGGGTATCAATCTTCACCAAATCATATCCTAACCTCATTCATGATGTTTAAAAGTCATATAATTAGGGTTATTATAACATAAATACGGGGATCATAATAAATTTTTCCACTTTGTGCTATCTTTTCCCCTTTTTGTGTGCTTTATTTTTTTTTACCATTTTTTTCTTTCTCTCTCTATTGGAGAGAGAAAAAAAGAAAAACAAAAAAAATAAATTGAGTGTTGAATTCTTATTGGAAGGACCACAAATACGGGGATCATAATAAATTTTTCCACTTTGTGCTATTTTTTCCCCTTTTTGTGTGTTTTTATTTTTTCTGTACCATTTCATTTTTTTTCTTTTCTTTCTCTCCCTCTATTGGAGAGAAAAAATAAATAAATAAATAAATACAAGTGTTGCATTCTTATTGGAAGTACCACAAATACGGGGATCATAATAAATTTTTCCACTTTGTGCTATCTTTTCCCTTTTCGTGTGCTTTATTTTTTCTTACCATTTCTTTTTTTTCTTTCTCTCTCTAGTGGAGAGAAAAAAGAAAAAAAAAATAAATACAAGTGTTGCATTCTTATTGGAAGGACCACAAATACGGGGATCATAATAAATTTTTCCACTTTGTGCTATATTTTCCCCTTTTGTGTGTTTTATTTTTTCTGTACCATTTCTTTTCTTTTCTTTCTCTCTCTCTATTGGAGAGAGAAAAAAAAAAAAAATAAAAGGAAAAATAAATACAAGTGTTGCATTCTTATTGGAAGGACCAAAAATACGGGGATCATAATAAATTTTTCCACTTTGTGCTATCTTTTCCCCTTTTTGTGTGCTTTATTTTTTCTGTACCATTTCTTTTGTTTTCTTTCTCTCTATTGGAGTGATAAAAAAAGAAAAAAAAAATAAATAAAAGTGTTGCATTCTTATTGGAAGGACCACAAATATGGTGATCATAATAAATTTTTCCA
>NW_026899953.1:0-129166 GCF_033153095.1 Gastrolobium bilobum | reverse complement strand
GAAGGCCATTTTTAGCCACCGCAAGAGCAATGATCGATGTGGAGCAAGGAAAACTGATGCTGAGAATGAACGAAGAAACAATCACCATTGATGTCTTCGAATTAATGAGACATCCATCAGACGGAGGAGACTATTTTATGATTGACATATTACAAGAAGTAATTTATGATACTATGAAAGAGGAGAATTCCCCACTCGAGTTAGAACAAATCAATGAAGAAGCTGAAATAGCTGACAAAGAACCAGTGGTGGAAGAACTAGAAAGAAAGAAAGATGACATCCCTCTTGGAGCACCAAAGGTGAAGCTTAAGGAGTTACCTCCAAATCTTAAATATGCCTTCCTTGGTGACAACAACACATATCCAGTCATCATCAATGTTGAGCTGTCAACCGCAGAAGAAGAAAAACTTCTCAAAGTGCTGAAGAAACATAAAGCTGCCATAGGATGGTCCTTCTCCGACTTAAAAGGTATAAATCCTTCCTTTTGTACTCATAAAATTCTAATGGAAGATGATGTTAAACCTGTAAGGCAGCCACAAAGGAGACTCAATCCAACCATGAAAGAAGTGGTAAGGAAGGAGGTAGTTAAACTATTGGATGCAGGGATGATCTACCCTATATCCGACAATGCATGGGTAAGTCCTGTACAAACGGTACCAAAGAAAGGAGGAGTTACTATGGTAAGAAATGAGAACAACGAGTTGATTCCAACAAGGACAGTCACCGGGTGGAGGATGTGTGTTGACTATAGAAGACTAAATGCAGCCACTCGGAAAGACCACTTCCCAATTTCTTTCTTGGACCAGATGTTGGAGAGACTAGTCGGCCATGCCTTCTACTGCTTCTTGGATGGGTACTCAGGATATAACCAAATAGCAGTAGCTCCAGAAGATCAAGAGAAGACAGCATTTACATGCCCTTACAGAGTCTTTGCTTACCGGAGGATGCCCTTCGGCCTATGCAATGCTCCAGCTACTTTTCAAAGGTGCATGTTATCTATCTTTTCTGATATGATTGAGAAATCTATTGAGATCTTTATGGACGATTTTTCTATTTTTGGTCCCTCTTTTGACAATTGTTTACAAAATTTATCTTGTGTTTTACAAAGATGTCAAAAGAGTAATCTTGTTTTAAATTGGAAAAAATGCCATTTCATGGTAAGAGATGACATAGTTTTAGGACAAAAGGTGTCCAAAGAAGGTATAGAAGTTGATAGAGCTAAGATATCGGTTATTGAGAAACTTCCCCCTCCCTCTAATGTTAAAGGCATTCGAAGTTTTCTCGGTCATGCAGATTTTTACAGGCGCTTTATCAAAGACTTTTCCAAGATAGCACAGCCATTATGCAAGCTGTTGGTCAAGGATGAGGAATTCAACTTCACTGATGAATGTTTGTTAGCATTTAATATTTTAAAAGATCGATTGACCACTGCACCTGATTTTACACTACCTTTTGAATTAATGTGTGATGCTAGTGATTATGCTATAGGATCTGTCTTAGGACAAAGAAAGAATAAATTGTTGCATGTGATTTATTATGCTAGTAAAATTCTTAATGATGCACAAATGAATTATGCAACCATTGAAAAAGAGTTATTAGCAGTTGTCTACGCTTTTGATAAATTTAGACCATATTTGCTGGGGTCTAAAGTAATTGTTTACACTGACCATGCTGCTTTAAAGTATCTGTTGAATAAATAGGATGCAAAACCAAGACTGCTCAGATGGATGCTACTCCTTCAAGGATTTGAAGTAGAGATCAGAGACAAGAAAGGTGTGGAGAACTTGGTGGCTGATCACCTCTCCAGAATTCAAGACGGATCTGAGCTGAAGATCAGAGAAGAATTTCCCGATGAGCAAATTTTGGCCATCAATGTTATCTCGGATCTACAACTGGAGGAAGTAAAGAAGACTAGTACACCTCCATGGTTTGCAGATTTCGCAAATTTCAAAGCAGCAGGGGAAATTCCAGTAGACTTCACAAGGCAACAAAGAAAGAAGTTTCTACACGATGTAAAGAAGTATTTATGGGATGATCCATTCCTTTTCTACATATGTGCTGATGGAGTAATAAGGCGGTGCATCCCAGAAGAGGAGATGAAAAATATTCTGTGGCACTGTCATGGTTCAAGTTACGGTGGACACTTCGCAGGAGAAAGAACAGCCGTAAAGGTGCTGATAAGTGGCTTCTATTGGCCAACACTCTACAAAGATGCAAGGAAGTTCGTAGAATCATGTGATAGATGTCAGAGAACGGGGAATATCTCCAGAAGACATGAAATGCCCCTCAACAACATATTGAAGGTTGAAATCTTCGATGTGTGGGGAATAGACTTCATGGGACCTTTTCCTCCCTCATTTGGCAACAAATACATCCTTGCGGCAGTGGACTATGTCTCCAAATAGGTCGAGGTTGTAGCTCTTCTTACTGATGATGCTTGGGTGGTCATCGCGTTCCTCAAAAGAAATATATTTGTCCGATATGGAGTACCGCGAGCCATCATAAGTGACGGCGGAACCCATTTTGACAACAGACAAGTGGAATACGTACTGGCTAAATGCGGAGTGAAACACAAGATTGCAACACTGTACAATCTGCAAACAAGTGGTCAAGAGGAGATATCCAACCGAGAGCTGAAGCGTATCTTGGAGAAGACGGTGGGAAGCTCCAGAAAAGACTGGTCCAAGAAGCTTGATGATGCACTGTGGGCATACCGGACTGCATTCAGGACACCAATAGGTATGTCTCCTTTCCAGTTACTGTTCGGGAAAGCTTGTCACTTACCAGTAGAATTGGAACACAAAGCACTGTGGGAAATCAAGTACCTGAACATCGACTCCAAGACCGCAGCTGAGAAAAGGCTTCTTCAATTGGATGAGCTCGACGAGTTCTGACTCGATGCATACGAGAGTGCTAGTCTGTACAAAGAGAAGACGAAGAAGTGGCACGATAAAAAGATCATGTCCATAGACTTCAAGGTAGGAAATCAGGTATTACTCTTTAACTCTCGTCTTCGTCTCTTTCTTGGGAAACTAAAGTCTTGATGGTCGGGACCGTTCATCGTAAGGAACATGAAATCATATGGAGCAATGGAGATCAATCCGCTGGATTCCGACAGAAGCTTCACAGTGAATGGTCAACAACTGAAACTATACATGAGAGGAGAAATAGACAGGGGAACAACCACCGTTGCCCTTGTAGAGGTAACTTGAACCAGGTACGTCAGGCTCGTGACGTTAAACAAGCGCTAATGGGTAGGCAAACCCATGATTTACTGTTTTAGTTTAAATTTTATTTAATTGTGATTGCAAGAAAAGAAAACAAAAAAATGGTTTGTGGTTAAGTTACAGACAAGAAGATGAGCTGGTTGATAAAGGAGACTCACGTAGCCAAGGTATGTAAAATTTTAGAAGTTTTCTTCAAAAAAAAAATAAAATTGAGAGCGTTTAAACGCTCAGTAGCGCGTTTAAACGTGCTAAAGAACCTAAATATGAAAATCTCACTGCCTTTGAGCGTTTTGGCACAGACCTGAGCGCTAAAACGCTCTGGATAGGCTAAATTAAGTGCTCGAAGAGCGCGTTTTAGCGCGCCCCTGAGCGCTAAAACGCGCTCATGTACTCACAGGACCATGCTCTCTGCCACTTAGCGTTTTGGCGAGCACATAGCGCGCTAAAATGCCCGTACGCGGCCCAGATTTTTTAAAAGCCTTTTTATTCCCCCCTCATCTGCACACATCTTATCCCTTCCCCCTCTCTCCCAACTCTCTGTTCTCTCTCTTCAAGTATCTAAATCTCTGCACCTCCCTCATTTAAGCACACAAAGGTATTCCAGGTACTCCTTAAAAGTATTCTATCTTTGCATTGTTAAGTTGGTTTTGATTTTCATTTTCCCTTCTTAACTAATTCGTAAACCTTAGAACACTTAGGGTAGCACTTAGGGTTTCAAATTGGGTCTGCTGAAAAACTTATGGCACGTGACAAATTATGAGATGAGGATGTTAATTAGAGCCATTTCTTATGTGTTGATTTGATTAAGGGGATTCTTGGATGATTAAAATGGAATCAAATACTCTCTTCCTACATATGCATACAACCTGTTTTATATAATGTCACATAGTAGGTGCATTCAAAATGGTTGTTCGGTTGTGTGCAAATGGAAGTATGACATGGATTGTATGGGAAGTATAGATACATACATCTTTTTTGTTTAGTGAATGATGTTATATGCTGATTAATTGTAGGGCTCATACAAAAATGGAAAATGATTATGAACTGAATATTTGTATGAATACTCCCATGATTGAGAAAAGAGATGAAATGATGCATTCAAGTAAAGTGCTACATAGGCTATATAGTTTGAATGAAACACAATAGACTCTTCAATTGTGGACCGTTGGAATACAGACATTGTTTGATACATGAAAGTGTTTACATTCTGTGCTATCATTAAAGCATGAAAGTGTTTACATTCTGAATTGCAATTGGAATGTTATATAGCTGATCTGTTTGTTGAATTAACACTGAAATTATTTGGAGATACAAACATAAATTGATGCATTCTGCCTAAATATATAGGTAGCAAAATTCTGAGCTACAATTTTAACAGCAAAATTATACACAGAAATGAGAACAACCTTTTCAGACAATTGTTTCATAAACTGATATTAACTTGGTAACACTTTTCTGAATTTCAGGAGATGTCTACTAGGAGCAAGAACACCAAGCGGTACAAAGTAACCCGAAGTGGATCTAGCTCATGCCAACCGGTTCAATGAGAAGATAAAGAAGAAACCCTTTGTTAGAGAAAGGGAATTTTATTTGAGGCAAGGTCAGCACCCGGACTTCTACAACATAATGATGGCCAATGGATGGAGGAAATTTGGGAGACTGCCGGTAAAAGCTATGGAAGAACTGGCTAGAGAATTCTATGCCAATGCTTACACAGTTGAGCAGGGGATGAACAGGGAATATGTTAGTTATATGAGAGGGAAGGAAATACGATACAATGCTACTGCAATTCAAGAAATTCTTCAGACTGCTAACCATGACAAAACTACACAGAGGACTTGTAGGTTTCAAACAAAACTTGCAACCATTGAATATGAACGAAATGATCCTTTTGGAGTGGCTGAGCCAGTTCTCCGGGGTATAATACTTCCCGGAGAAAAGTGGGACCCGACTAAAGACCACAACCAACCAAAGAGGATCTGGTTAAAGCAACTAAACAATGTGGCCAAAGTGTGGTATCACTTCATCAACAACAACATCATGCCAAGCTTGAACCAGACAGAGATTGTGGTGAAAAAAGCTGTGCTGATTTATACTATCATGGAGGGACTGCAGATTGACTTGCCCCGACTACTAGCTGACAGCATCTATGAAATGGCCCACAACAAATCCAGCTCAGCCGCCATTAGACATGTCTCTCTGATTCAGATTTTATGTGCAGCAGCAGGGGTAGAAATCCCCACTGAAGGAGACACGATCCCCTTGCGTCCCATCATAGATGCAAAGTACATTTCCACCTATGTAGGAGGACCAGCGGTTGAGGGAGAGGATGACCCAGCACCACCATAGGAGACTCGCGGTAGGCCGAGACGTGCACCAGGACCATCTGCTACAGCTGAGAGACCATTAGTTCTGCCTACTGATAGTCAATTAGATGATCTTGAGATGCAGATGGGATTCCTCAGGCGGCGGGTCAGGTATATGCAGCAGAGGGAGCAGGAGTATCAGACCTATATGGTGACATATCACTGCCCTGCTCGACCTAATGAACCTCCACATTTCCAGCCAGCGCCATATGACGGATCAGATGAGGAGGATACTTTTGATGCAGCCAGGAGGAGCGCATCGACAGCCCAGGCCTCGACTTCACATGCTGCAGAGGAGCCCGAGGAAGATGCCGATGCTGATGTCAGACCTGATGAGGAGGCTGGTGAGGACACAGAGATGATCCCTGCCATTGTCCGAGACGCTGAGGATGATGACATGGACGACTGAGAAATTAGCTCACTGCTACCACCCTTTTACCATACTCCCTTTTTTTATTTTTTTTTGTGATTGAGATTAGCATTTTTGATATGCTAACCCTGTGTTATGATTTCATACTTTCGCTTTAATGACTGATGAGTTTGGATTGTTTCATGTTGTTTCAGAATAAGCGACTAGTTATGCTTAGCTTGCACACAATTTTTTTAGATTTAAATCAGTTGCAGAGGACAGCAACATTTAAATTTGGGAATGGAGAATGCGCGTTCCACCTAAGCAAAATGGATTGAGCCGGAGGAATTTCATGAGTATATACAGAACACCGGCTGAGACAAGGAACTATCTCACACCTCCTCTTCCTTAAAACTTCCTTAAATTTTTAAATGTTGAAATTTAATAGTTGTTGAAAAACCCCAAGCCAATGTTTTTTGTGAAAATTCTGAATATTTTTAAAGTTTTCTCAGTGTTTTTAATTGAAAAATGGCGGGATTTTAAATTAGTAATCGATTCAGAGCATGATGATGCACTTATACATATTCATTTTTTATGAACATCATTGCAATAAGTGACATGATTCATTGAATATATTGTTTGGTATTGAAGTTGTTTGAGAAAAAGAACAGGATAATTACTGTGCATTCATAGCCGTGAGGTTTTGAGCCTATACAGAAAATTTTTTATTGAGTGTGCATTCCACTGTTGAGATACTCTAGAACTTGCTTTGTTTCTTGATTGAAATAGTCTGTGATATATTTTGTAGAAATGATAGAGGCATGTTCTTTCTCTAACTAGATGGCCAAAAAGCTAACCTTTATTGATATTCCTTAGTTAAACCCCCTTGAGCCAAGACTTTTTATTCATGAAAAACCCTTGAATATTAAAAGCCAACTCTTCGATTAAATCCTCACCTTCATAAAAGATTAATTTCAGATTTGAAGTAAGGAGTAGATATAAGTTGTGACTACACAAGCATTCAACGGAAAGAAGTACAAGCAAAAGGGGCAACGCCCAAGGAAGAAGAAAAAGAATTATGGTTAGAACAAAGAAGAGCAAGCAAAGTGCTCAAAGAAAAGAAAAGAAAAGAAATGAAAAGCAAGAAATGAAATATTCTTAGAAAGAAAACGACAAAAGAGAAAGGTTCAATTGAAAGAGAAGAAAGAACTAGAAAGAAGAATAAAAGAGTTACAGCTGGAAGAAACGAACTACATTTATTCCCTTTCTTCTTAATCTGAATTTTAATCTTAAGCTTTTGTTCCAAAAATCTTTCCCTTCCATTCACCAGGTCATGTTATAACCCTACTGAAGACCTCTTGATCTGCTTGACTTATCACAAGAACTGTGGAGAGCGAGAATATAAGCAAGCCTATGGTAGTGTTGATACAATGGAAAAAGAGTGAAACACCAACCCTCTAAATAGTTGAGTACGAGTGAATTAAAATCCTAGTGAGGGAGTGTCTCAGGAAGTTTTCCCTGTTCTTGATCTTAAATAATTTCATTGAAAGTTTAACTGATGAATCATTGATCTTGCTATTTTGATGTATCGTTCTTTTTAAGTCTGAATGCTCTGTGGTCATGTCTCTAATTAAATCCTGCCTATGAGTTCCATGCAATTGAAAGTCTTGATTGATTTCCACTAAGTTATTCTAGTTCATTGCTAAGGACAGCAATATTCAAATCTGGGAATGGTTGATAAACCCTTGATTTACCATGGTTTTGGGCTTAGTTATACTTAAAATATATCATGAATTGTATGGAAATTAGGGTTTTATACCGCAAAGTCACAATAATTGAATATCTTGCTAACATGTTGTCATAATTCTCATTTCAAGGGATTTTTGACGTTCATTATGGCTTTTTTGAACCAAAAGAAGGTATCAAGTTGAGTGGAAGCCTCAAGAAAGCAAGATTTCAAGTGTGTACCAGCTGAAGGAGGATGTTTTGGCATCCAAGAAGCACATTTAAACGCTTAAGATGAAGAAACCACAATAACTCCCTGGACCAGAGCATTTTGGTAGCAAAGCAGAGCGCCAAAACGCTCCAGAAGCAACAAGGTACCTTTTGAAGAGGATGTTTTAGTGCCCAACAGCACGCCAAAACGCCCAGAGGCAGACATGAATGCATTAAGAGAATGTTTTAGCGCACATATACAATGCTAAAACGTCCAAGCACGGCCAAATCTAAATCCAAAAGAGATCTCATATCTTTATCAAGATGTGCATCAGATTTTATAAAAAAATAAAGTGGAAACAAATCACTCATAATTGATAGAGATTCATGGAAGATTGAAGCAGGATTATAACAAGATTCAAAGTCAAAAATCTGTCACCAATCTACAAGATCTTAAATGCAAAAAGGAAACAATTGTAGAATTAATTACAAATCTGATACAGATTCGGTGAGAGATGCAATGAAGGATACAACTCCAATGGCTATAAATAGGGAGCTGAGGGTCAGACCAATTCATCAATTCACAAGTCCAGAGCATTACACCAAGACTGAAGGAGGAATCCTAGTTGCGGAGCGCTGGAACACTGAGGAACCAAGTCAACATCACACCAATGGAGGCTTGGGGTTCTCTTTTATTTACTATTGTTTTTCAATTCAGTATGCTAGGCTAGTCTTTTATGTAGTTAGGGGTAGATGGAACCCAATTGAATCGTTTATGTTTACGGATTAAATTGTTCTTGAATTCTTTTCTTTTTATAATTGAATAAATTTATCTGTCTTTGATGCTTTCTATGAGTTTGCTCCTTATAGAATGATTTTGGGGAATTGTATGACAATAGGGATGTTGGTGCATGAACCCTGACTTGGTAAATTTATCATAATCCTTGTGATCTAGGGATAGACATAGGGTAATTGTGCAATCTTTAAATTCTTGATCTTAATGCATGTTTTCTTGGGGAATAATCGGGAAACTAGAGTTCTTTCAAGATCACACAGATTTAGGGTAACAGGAATTGAGCCCTAATTAACTTAGATAGAATTGATTGCCATTATATTAAGAAAAGATTCTTGGTTGTTTAATTCATAATATAACGAGGATATTGGGGGAAGTCGAAACCCTAACTACGCTTGTTTTACATTCTTAATCAATCATCATCTTTTCAACTGTCTTTTTAATTCTGAAATTTCTTTAATTGCATCTCATTACTTGTCTTTAAATTTTAAGTTCTTCAATTACAACTCTCTTCATCTAAATTCTTGATTGTCCAACTAAAACACGATTAGCGAACTAGTGCTTGAAAATCCGATCCTCGTGGGAACGATCTCGTACTCAGTACAATTTATTACTTTACGACCGGTGCACTTGCCTAGTCGCAACACTTTACCTTCCCCCTTTTTCTTTGAAGGAAATGTGTGCTATACGCGATGAATGTAATAATCATGTATAAATCTGTAAGCTTTATTTGATGAACAAGAAAAAAATATATTAATCTGAAGAAAGGACTTAACTATAAAATATTTTAAGTTTATTTGCATTCCATGTACGTGGAATGGTGAGTCCAGATAACGTCTCAATGACGTATGCGCCTCTCTCGGTCTTGCTCTGGACACGATCTGGTCATTCCCAATTCACGGCCATTTTACCCTGTTGCGCATTTGTATGCCCAATGTCTGCTCTTCGTAGGACTAATTCTCCCACATCAAAACTTTGTTTAATGACTTTTGAGTTATAGCGTGCTGCTATTCTTTGTTTCAATGCTGCCTCTTTGACATGGGCAATTTCGCATATTTCATTGATTGTATCTAAGTTGTGCAGTAATGCTTAAGAATTGTCTTCTTCAGTTGTATACATCCATCTCCATGATGGTTCTCCAATTTTGACTGGGATCATTGCTTCACTCCCATAAATCATGCGAAATGGAGTTTCACCAGTAGTACAATATGGAGTGGTTCTGTAGCCCCATAATACATAGTCTAACTGCTCTGGCCATTCACCTTTAGCTGCTTCCAATATTCTCTCCAGTCCTCGTTTTAAAACTCTATTCACGGCTTCAGCTAAACCATTTGTTTGTGGATGTTCAACTGATGTGTATCTGTATTTGAGATACAAATCTTGCAAGATTTGATTGAATTTTTTATCCACGAACTATGTGCCATTATAAGTTATAATAGTATTAGGGACGCCGAATCTGCAAATGATGTTGCGATAGAAGAATCGACAGATCTTGTTGGCTGATATTGTGGCTAAGGTCTCAGCCTCAATCCATTTGGAGAAATAGTCAATTGCGACTATTAACCATTTTACTCCCCTTATCGCAATCGAAAACGGTCCTAATATATCCATACCCCACTAATAAAACGGCCATGGGGATATGAGTGAAGATAACTCCTCAGGAGGAGCGTGGTGTAAATCTGCGTGCTCTTGACATTTAATACAATGTCGCAGTGTTGTTTAGAGTCTTCTTCCATATTGGGCCAGAAATACCCTGCGCGAAGCAGCTTTATGGATAGGGATTTACCCCCATGTCGCGGCCACTAATTCCTTCGTGAACCTCAGTGATGACATACTGAGCTTGTTGGGGGTCCAAACATTTAAGCATTGGGGAAGAGAATCCTTTTTTATACAGCTGATTATTGATTATAGTATAGAATGGAGTCTTGTGCGCTAACTTCTTAGCTTCACATGGTTCTAGAGGCGTTATTCCGCTAGTCAAGTAGTTCCAAATTGGTGTCAACCAAGTTTCTTTATCGTTTGGTTGCATCTCATCGTCATCGATCATGTATTGCGCATCGTGGGAGGGACGGCTTTTGCGTTTAGTAACGGCCATCACGATGCTTGGATTGGGAACGCTCTGCTGGATGACTGATCTATTATTTCCAGGTCCCTTTGTGCTGGCAAGTTTAGATAAGATGTCTGCCCTGGAATTCTTCTCCTTGGGGATGTTCTATATTTTAAAACTTTCAAACTAAGCTAATAGCAAACGTACTTTGTCCAAGTATTTTTCCATTAGAGCCTCTTTTTCCTGGTAGGTTCCTTGTACTTGTGCAACCACCAGTTGTGAGTCACTTTTCAGGTTTATTTTTGTCGCTCCCAAGTCTTTGGCCATTCCGATTCCAGCGAGAACTGCCTCGTACTCAGCTTGATTGTTGGAGGCTTTGAATCTAAAATGGATAGAATGCTCCACAGTGACGCCTTGAGGAATTTCAACAATGACTCCTGCCCCACTTCCTTTAATATTTGTGGAGCCATCGACGAAGATGGTTCAATCTTCATCTGGTCGAGTCTATTAGGAGTGCGTCATTTCAACAAGAAAATCAGCCAACACTTGGGCTTTAATAGCCTGGCGAGGTTCGTAAATGATATCGTATTCTGATAACTCTATTGACCAGGTAATCATTCGTCCGACTAGGTCAGGTTGCCATAAAACCTGTCTAAAGGGCTGATTAGTTCTGACCTTGATGGAGTGCCCCTGGAAGTAATGCCGCAAGCGACGATACGTGAGAATGAGCGCGAAAGCCACTTTTTCGATTTGTTGATAGCGCAATTCTGGGCTTTGAAGGGCTTTGCTGACAAAGTAATTTGGTTGTTTTTCCTGGGTGTCTTCGCACAATAATACCGCGCTGATGGCCTCATTACTAACCGAAAGGTATAAGACCAAGGCTTCATTCGGTTGAGGTCTCCCTAAGACTGGGGGATTAGCCATATGCTCTTTTATAGCAGTACATCCTACTTTGCATTCTGGAGTCCAGTTAAAATCCATTTGTTTACGCAACAGTTTGAACATGGGTAATGACTTTTGTGCTGATGCTGGAAGGAATCGAGTTA
Source organism: Gastrolobium bilobum (assembly GCF_033153095.1). Classification (NCBI taxonomy): domain Eukaryota; kingdom Viridiplantae; phylum Streptophyta; class Magnoliopsida; order Fabales; family Fabaceae; genus Gastrolobium; species Gastrolobium bilobum. The sequence continues at coordinate 117,403 of NW_026899953.1, read as the reverse complement.
GAGCTCTTATCCTTCTAGTCAACTGTTGTAACTCCTTAATATTTCGAGGGATAATTGTAAGAACCTGCACCGTTAATTAAGGTATTTAATTAATTAATTATGCGAATTTAGGAAATGATTCCATAATTGACTCTAATAATTATTATGAGGCTTTAATAATTATAGTAAGTGAGTAATAATGCTGAAAGTCGCTTTTCGGAAGAAAAGTACAAATACCGGTTCTGCTAGTCGGTATAAATGCGTGCCGAAAAAGTATCCCGGAAAATTATTGTAAGTGCATGATAATTACTAGGATAATATGTAGGACTTGTAAAACGAGTTTCAAGTCCAAATAATGAGAACTGGTGCTAGAAACCGGTACTGACTTGGAAAAGCGCGTACCGAAAAGTTGCTCAAAAAATTATAAGAAAAATATGATAAATCTTAGAAAAATATGTAGTTTCATAATCCAAAGTTTGGGATTAAAATGCTAAGCGTAGCAATTAAAGTTAATACTGCGTGCTTAAGTGAGTTTTGGCTATAAATACTCCCATTTTGGGCACAAAACCCTAGACTCTTTCATTCCTGCGTGAGTGAGCTGATCAGCTTGGGAGGGAGCACTGTTCCATTGCTTTCTTCTCTTGTTCTTGACCAAAACTCAACCTTGAACCCATTTTCTTGGTTGTTTCATCATCCTAAACACTTGGTGTGAGTGAGAGACATCATTGTGGGTGGGTGAGGGTGTTCTTCAGTGGTACTCCAGCTGCTGTTGGTGAGAGTTTTGGGGCTGACTTGGTTGGCTTGTTGGTGGAAGCTTGAGTTGGGCATTTTGTTGCTTAAAGAAGCAACATTTGGGTAGAAAGGTCAAGTCTTGGTGTAGCATTTTCGTACACCATATTTCCAGTAGCTGTTGAAGCTGTTTTGGGAGCTTCTTGAGCAGTTGAACCTCTGTTTTGGCCTTTGGTATGTTGTACCGACCTTTAACTTGAGTGTTAAGGCTTAAAGATGGTAGCTTGATGCATGTTAAGGTTAAAAGATGATAACTTGTTGTTGGGTAATGTTGAACACGCCTAGAAATGCATATTTAGGTGTTTAAAATCGGTAAAAGGGAACCTTTAAGGGATATCTTCACGAAAATGCAGAAGCTGCATTCTGTCGTGAAATATCCGGATATCTGCCCGTGGAATATCCGGATATGCGATATCCGGATATGATATCCGGATATGTGTATTCGGATATGGGGTTTTGGGATATCTGGATATTGTATATTCGGATATGAGATTCTGGATATCCAGACATTGCATATCCGGATATGTACAGTAAGATATCCGGATATTGCATATCCGGATATGGTCCCGAGGAGTATCCGGATATTCTGGGATTTTGCAGAACAGTAGTTGTGCTGTGCATACAGTAGGCTATTGGGGGTTTGTAGACCCCAGATTGTTGAAGTTGAACTTCTGTTTTAATGGACTAAGCCAGAATCATGGGATTAAGGGCTTGTGGCTTTGTTAGAAGCTTTAAAACTTGAAAACGTAATGAAAAGGCGTTGTCTTTAATTTGTATGCATGTGATACATGTTTATTGATTTATATTTGGTCCATATCAGATTGTGATCTGCTGTGATTGGACTCTGAGCTTGTGGCATTGGATAGCTAGCTTGGAGGTAAGCTTTCGTGTCCTCGGTTTAGCTATGTTGTGGTTCTACCATGTCCCATGGGGGTATGGTTTATGCATGTTGTGTACATGCTTTTGGATATTTGATATGTTGATTGAACTTTACATGTAATGGCTTTTAATATGCATGTGTTGTTTCATCTCGACGGGAAACCTGAGTATGTAGCGCCATACAAGACGGTGTACCGGGGTGAATGCAAGTGGTACTTGCACGGTGTGTAGGTGATGATAGACGTATACCTGCACTGTCTCTGGCCAGTAGATTAGTATTGACACACATGGCATGATTATCTGCTGCATTGCATTGTTTTAGAAATGATAAATGATAAACTGCTTTTGAACTTATATTGCACATGTAAGTGAGCTTGGGGTGGAAGATCCTTGAGGACTCACTGACTTACTGAGATTTCTAGATTAGAGATCTTACCCCACGTTTGGGGAATGCTTATTTCAGGATCAGGTAGTATGGGTACTGATGCCTCAGGCGGCGGGAGGCCGGAGCTTAGCTGATTATGTTGTTTCTGCTTATATGTTAGCATGACTGGATTTGGATGCTGTTTATGTTTTCCGCTATTTATGATATGTTGCTGTTGAGACTGATGTTGGGCATGTTGCCTTATTTGAGTGAGCATGGGGATTGTCCATGACACTTTATGTTAGTGCTTTTGATTTGGAGTTGTATAAACTATTAGATGGTCCGGTCTACATTGTTGTAGTTCCGTGACTAGAGCCACACTTTTATTATCTATGTTATGAGGTATTTCAGTTAGCTGTTTTATTGCAATTACATACAGGCGGTGTTTTATTAATTGATTATTAAGCAAGTTGGTAATGTTAATGACATCATAATTGAAAAGAAAAAGTAATTCCACATTTTAATTAAGCGCAGCTTAATACGATATTATGATAACATTACCGGATATATATACGGGGTGTTACAATAATCATGTTGAGGACGACTTTGCATTTGTCAGGATTAGCCTCTATGCCTCAGTGTGTTAACATAAATCCTAAGAATTTTTCAGCAGGAACCCCAAACGCGCATTTGGCTAAGTTAAGCCGCAATCTATATTTGCGCAATTGTTGAAACACCAATTTTTAAAATAAAACAATAATAAAATTAATTCGAATATGGTTTTATTTAAAATTATAAAAAGTTTATAATTATTTATTTAAATATTATTAATACATTTTATAATTAAAATATAATTTAAAATTTAAAATATATTAAATTTATTTACAAAATTACCAATAATTAATCTCATAATTATAAAATTGTCACCATGAAAATAATATAAATAAAAAAATATTCTTTTGAAAAATAATTTTATTTTTAATTTTAATAGCTAAAAAATAATTATTACTATGGGAATCAAGGGCAGGAGAAGTAACAAAAATGCAAGGTCATTTGTCTGCTTGGCAATTTCGCATATTTCATTGATTGTATCTAAGTTGTGCAGTAATGCTTAAGAATTGTCTTCTTCAGTTGTATACATCCATCTCCAAGATGGTTCTCCAATTTTGACTGGGATCATTGCTTCACTCCTATAAATCATGCGAAATGGAGTTTCACCAGTAGTACAATATGGAGTGGTTCTGTAGCCTCATAATACATAGTCTAACTGCTCTGGCCATTCACCTTTAGCTGCTTCCAATATTCTCTCCAGTCCTCGTTTTAAGACTCTATTCACGGCTTCAGCTAAACCATTTGTTTGTGGATGTTCAACTGATGTGTATCTGTATTTGATATACAAATCTTGCAAGATTTGATTGAATTTTTTATCCACGAACTGTGTGCCATTATAAGTTATAATAGTATTAGGGACGCCGAATCTGCAAATGATGTTGCGATAGAAGAATCGGCAGATCTTGTTGGCTGATATTGTGGCTTAGGTCTCAGCCTCAATCCATTTGGAGAAATAGTCAATTGTGACTATTAACCATTTTACTCCCCTTATCGCAATCGAAAACGGTCCTAATATATCCATACCCCACTAATAAAACGGCCATGGGGATATGAGTGAAGATAACTCCTCAGGAGGAGCGTGGTGTAAATATGCGTGCTCTTGACATTTAATACAATGTCGCACGTGTTGTTTAGAGTCTTCTTCCATAGTGGGCCAGAAATACCCTGCGCGAAGCAGCTTTATGGATAGGGATTTACCCCCATGTCGCGGCCACTAATTCCTTTGTGAACCACAGTGATGACATACTGAGCTTGTTGGGGGTCCAAACATTTAAGCATTGGGGAAGAGAATCCTTTTTTATACAGCTGATTATTGATTATAGTATAGAATGGAGTCTTGCGCGCTAACTTCTTAGCTTCGCATGGTTCTAGAGGCGTTATTCCGCTAGTCAAGTAGTTCCAAATTGGTGTCAACCAAGTTTCTTTATCGTTTGGTTGCATCTCATCGTCATCGATCATGTATTGCGCATCGTGGGAGGGACGGGTTTTGCGTTTAGTAACGGCCATCACGATGCTTGGATTGTGAACACTCTGCTGGATGATTGATCTATTATTTCCAGGTCCCTTTGTGCTGGCAAGTTTAGATAAGATGTCTGCCCTGGAATTCTTCTCCTTGGGGATGTGCTATATTTTAAAACTTTCAAACTAAGCTAATAGCAAACGTACTTTGTCCAAGTATTTTTCCATTAGAGCCTTTTTTTCTGGTAGGTTCCTTGTACTTGTGCAACCACCAGTTGTGAGTCACTTTTCAGGTTTATTTTTGTCGCTCCCAAGTCTTTGGCCATTCCGATTCCAGCGAGAACTGCCTCGTACTCAGCTTGATTGTTGGAGGCTTTGAATCCAAAATGGATAGAATGCTCCACAGTGACGCCTTGAGGAATTTCAACAATGACTCCTGCCCCACTTCCTTTAATATTTGTGGAGCCATCGACGAAGATGGTTCAATCTTCATCTGGTCGAGTCTATTAGGAGTGCGTCATTTCAACATGAAAATCAGCCAACACTTGGGCTTTAATAGCCTGGCGAGGTTCATAAATGATATCGTATTCTGATAACTCTATTGACCAGGTAATCATTCGTCCGACTAGGTCAGGTTGCCATAAAACCTGTCTAAAGGGCTGATTAGTTCTGACCTAGATGGAGTGCCCCTGGAAGTAATGCCGCAAGCGACGATACGTGAGAATGAGCGCGAAAGCCACTTTTTCAATTTGTTGATAGCGCAATTCTGGGCCTTGAAGGGCTTTGCTGACAAAGTAAATTGGTTGTTGTCCCTGGGTGTCTTCGCACAATAATACCGCGTTGATGGCCTCGTTACTAACCGAAAGGTATAAGACCAAGGCTTCATTCGGTTGAGGTCTCCCTAAGACTGGGGGATTAGCCAGATGCTCTTTAATAGCAGTACATCCTACTTTTCATTCTGGAGCCCAGTTAAAATCTGTTTGTTTACGCAACAGTTTGAACATGGGTAATGACTTTTGTGCTGATGCTGGAAGGAATCGAGTTAGAGTTGTTATCCTTCTAGTCAACTGTTGTAACTCCTTAATATTTCGAGGGATAATCATGTTGAGGACGACTTTGCATTTGTCAGGGTTAGCCTCTATGCCTCGGTGTGTTAACATAAATCCTAAGAATTTTTCAACAGGAACCCCAAACACGCATTTGGCTAAGTTAAGCCGCAATCTATATTTGCGCAATTGTTGAAACACCAATTTTTTAAATAAAACAATAATAAAATTAATTCGAATATGATTTTATTTAAAATTATAAAAAGTTTATAATTATTTATTTAAATATTATTAATACATTTTATAATTAAAATATAATTTAAAATTTAAAATATATTAAATTTATTTAAAAAATTACCATTAATTAATCTCATAATTATAAAATTGTCAGCATGAAAATAATATAAATAAAAAAATATTCTTTTGAAAAATAATTTTATTTTTAATTTTAATAGCTAAAAAATAATTATTACTATGGGAATCAAGGGCAGGAGAAGTAACAAAAATGCAAGGTCGTTTGTCTGCTTGGCTAGTCAAACATGGACTAGTTCATAGATCTTTGGGTTTCGATTACCGCGTAATAGAGGGTCTTCTTTTTTTATTTTATTAGTTTTAATAGCACAAAAGGGAGAATTATCTATTGTATACTTGTATCTGTTTACCTCTACGAAATACCCTATGAAATAAAATGAATTTTTTTTAGAGGGCATGATGAAATTAGTTGATTGGTTATTACTATAGAAATTGTTTTTTTTTTTATTATTATTACTAATTGGGACCACAAACAATTAATTATAACAAGTTAAAAATAAAAATAAATAAAATAGAATAAACAAAATACATTCATTATGTGACATAAGAGTTACATCCCGTAGCAGGAGATGGAATTGTTTGAGCCGATGTTCTTTTTCGAAGGGCAGAATCTAAGTATAATGTTGAAGAAGTAGGTATAACCATTGAGTTTTATGGTCCCCCAATAAAAACTAAAACAATATTTCTTTTTTCATATTCGTTTTCTACTCAAAGACGAAAATCGTATTTCTTACACTACCCAATAAAACCTTGCAACCTTACCTCATTTTGTGGCCATGGCTTCACTCACTTGTGTCCGACCAACTCACTCTCTTCTTCTTCGTTGCGGTTTTCCGCTTCCAAGTCGCTGCTTCAACCATTCCTCCTCGCTCGACCGGGTTCTCTCTATCGCGAACCGCCCCATGCCACGTCATACAACTACTCCACGCGCGGTGGCCAAGGTTGGTTTCTCACCCGCACGAGATGAACTCGCTTCTCGTAAGTTCCCCACTCAACCGACCGAACCCTATCGCCACGTGTCTCTATCGCTTTTGATCGAAGTTCGAACCGTAATTTCGTTTTTGTTGCTGTTTTTGAAGCTGGTGATCTTGAATTCGAGGCGCCTCTGAAAATTGTGCAATATCCAGACCCGAAATTGAGGGCCAGAAATAAGCGCATAGCTACGTTCGATGATAATCTGAAGAAGATTGTCCACGAAATGTTTGACGTAATGTACAAGTAAGCTTTTTCCTTGTTGAAGTATTACAATGTTTGCTTTAATGGAGTAGAATTATGGTAAAATTTGTTGCTGTTTTTTTCTTTTCATTTTAATTGAATTATGAATGAAATGTAGGATTAACAATTTGTGTACTGTTATACTATATAACACGGTATCCAACTCTCCGTTGACACTTTTAGTTCACCTCTGTTCATTATATTGGCTCTTACTTCAAGTGAGAACCATTTGTTGGATGTACTGTATTTAGTGTATTTTTGAAGAAATGTTTTCTTACAAAACAGGAGTGGTCGTTTTGTAAGCAAAATCAACTATATTTGAAATTAGAGGGTAGTCTGCTTCTCTAGTAGCGGTTAGCTTAATCAACTCAGGATGTCATCCAATCCAAACCATCCTCTTTTTCCTTTAGTCAACAGATTGCTGAGGCTTATTAACAGATGTTGGTCTATTAGAGTTTCCCACATCCATAGAGGTAACAGCGTCGCTGACTGGATGGCCACCCACACAGCCATCCACGGTTGGGAAACACACATCTTTGATCATCCTCCAACGGAATGTATTAGCTTGGTCAATAGGGACCTGATGGGAGTCTCTGTCGCCAGATTAATTAGGAGCTAGTCCTTTTCTTTTGCTGTGTTTTTTTTTTTCTTTCCTTATGTTTCTCCAAAAAAGAAAAGAAAAAAGAGGGCAGTCTGCTGGTTCAAAACATTGGATATTTTGTTTTGGGACTTTTTGGCTGATGTCCTAGACGCTAGACACAATAGAAGTGGTAATAATGATAATATAATGCCTTGAAGCACAGACACTTTAAAAAACCTTAAATCGGACACTCGACACGCTCCCGACATATGTCCGAAGACACGTGTTCAACATTTCCAACAGTGTTCAACATTTCCAACATGTGAATTTGACTGTATCCGACATTGTCAAATGATATTTTTAAATAAAATTACAATTTAAAAAAAAAATATATATTAATAGAATTATAATCTAAAAAAATTAAAATACATTTAATAAAATGTATATTCTTTCTTTCTTCTTTCTTTTCTTTTTCTTTTTCTTTGTTTCTGATTTCCACTGTTTCATTTTCTTCTTCTAATTTCTTTTTTTTTTCTCTCTTTCCCTTCTTTCTTCTTTCTTTCTTCTCTTTTTCTTCTTTGTTTTCGATTTTCACTGTTTCGTTTTCTTCTTCTTACCTTTTTATTTTTATTTTTTCTCTTTCCCTTTTTTCTTCTTTTATCTTATACCTTTCTCTCTCTTTTTTTCTCTTTCTTCTTTCGATTTCCACCTACTTTCAATTTCCACTGCATATGTCATAATAAGATCGTGGTACGGTCCATACATGCCACCAAAGCATGGGTTGAAGTCACGTTCTGGGCTCCTTTACCGGGTTCCGGGCATAAGTGATATTGCTTACCCAGCTAACCCTACTCCAATCTGGGCCTTATTTGGGCTTACCTAAGCCCATAACCAACTCGGAACATTAAGCCCCCCAGCTCAGAGTATAATACATAAAATACTCCAAGTTAATAATATGGGTTGGTCTTATCTAAACATGAATAATATCGATTTAGCAATACTATCATTAAATTCTTCCTGCCTCCTCAGTCTATTCCTGCCACCTGTCCTCTTTTCATTGGTCTCGATTTTCCCAAACGGCGCAATTTGACACCTTTCAATCATTTCGTTTCGAAATTCGAAACATCTGGTTACCTTTATACTTCCTTCTTTTAACCCCTTCATTTTCTTTTAGTTTCTATACTCGTCATTTTACTGATCCTTCTTCTTCTTCTTTCTACTTCCTTCGGCCGTTATCTTTTCTTCATTCTCCTTCATCTGCATTTTCTTTATCTTCGTGGTGACCTTTCCTCAAGGCTTCTGTTCTCCTTCTCCATTGTCGTTGAACATTCTACCAAGTAAGTTTGCTTTACAATTTGTTCTTGTTCTTTCTATACCTTTGTCTAAAGAACTCGTAGTACGTTTAAATTCTTGATATTTTTCCTGTTACATGCAATTATCATTGTTCATGTTTTTGCTACTATGAACCCTCTTAATACTTCCCGATTACTATCTCTAACAAAGACGTTTTAGATCCATTAACAACCTTCTTTTTGCCCAAAAGTTGTCCCCTTTATCGTAAGAACTTTACCCTCTATAGAGCCTCTGCATTCCCTTTGCCGAGTTCCGGACGGATTAGATTATCTTTTCGTCCTCAACTACCCCCTGATAACATGTTAGCTATTAATTCCTTTTCCGAGTTAGAGTTTAACAGTGCCTTTCCTTCCAGGCCTATGGCGAGTAATCGCCCTTACCGTTCGCTTCCCGCTTCTCGCTTTGCTCTTCCTCCCAATTTGGCGGGTTTAGAATGGGTTGACGAAGAAGCATTAGGACTTCGCTCAACTTATGAGAACAATCCGACTGCTCTACATGCTGCCTTACAGTCGATACCTCTCTTTCATAATTCCTTAATTATCTCTTTTCGGGTTGCAGTACCCAGCGAGAATGACAGAATTTGTTCACCATCCGGGGAAGGTGATGACTCTTTCTTTTTTGTCTATAAATGTTTATTTTCCGAGCTTAAGATCATACTACCTTTTACTGACTTCCAAATGGAAGTCTTGTGTCATCTAGAGGTTGCCCCTTCTCAACTTCACCCTAACAGTTGGTGTTTCTGACGAATTTTTGAAATAATTTGCCGAGCTTATGGATTCGCTTATTCTTCCCGTGTCTTTTTCTGTCTTTTCGTCGTGTTCTGAAACGCTATCGAGAAAGGAAGTACCCGTTATAGTTGGGTTTCTTTCAAAAGCTCGCCCAGGACTTAGGTGGTGTACTATATATGAAGATAACTGGAAGAACTTTAAGGAAGATTACTTCAAAATTTGTACCCCTGATGCTCTTCCTTCTACATCATCTGCTTCTTTTTCTTCTTCTCAATCTGCACCTCCTACAGCCTTCTATTTGGATCAAGGTGGACTTCCTCGGTTCCCATTATCCTGGAACTGTGTACACTCCTTTTGCAAAAGTATTTTTAACTAACTCGAAGAATCTGACTAATGAAGAGTTTGAAACCTATACTTGGTTTAAAGATTTAGCACTTCAATTAACAAAGGAGAATGCTTCTATTGCTCCTCGCTCCATTTTAGAAAATGGAGATTCTTCATAATGGGTTCGCAAAAAGCTTAGTAAGTAAACACTAACGTATTTCTTGTATGCTATTATATATTTTATATCTAACTCCTCTCTCCTGTTTTTCTTTTCTTTTTTTTAGATAAAACCATGGATCCATAATTTTTTGCCCGGATGAAAAAGAAAGGAAGTCGAACTGACACTCCTTTAGCCTCTGGTGAAAAGGATCCTCCTTCTACTACGTCTCCTATTCCGACTACATCCACTACGGGTTTGGCTCCTGGAGATACAATTTTGCTGGATGTAGAAACCCCAGCTGATTCTGGCAAACTCTGTCAAAGGAAGCGCGTCCGGGTAAATGATCAGAGCGTAGATACTGCTACTGCTGATAAACCTTTAACTCCTCCGATTTCCGTCGTTGCTATTCAATCACAAGGTCCTAATTTTATGGAGAAAGTGAAGCCCTACTTTACTGCAGGACTTCGAGAGAAACAGGATAAGTTTTCCCTAGAGCAACTTATATCCAAATTCACTGTTCTTCGGGATAATGACATCCGAGAAGCGCACTTTTTCGAAATGGCTCTCCTAGCTCTGGCTGAACGTCAACAACTTCTCACTGAGCTCAAGGATCTTCAAATTTTCCATAATAATTTTAAGACTGAAAAAGAAAATCTCCAAAAACGGGCTGAGGCTGCTGAATTCGTTGCTCATGGTTTCCAGGTAAAACTAAAAGAAGCTGAAAAAGCCACAACAACTACTGAAGAAGCCGCTAAAACAGCTAGTGAAAAGTTAGAGATTGCTGAGAATGACTACTCGGAGTTGAAAAAAAAAACGTGATCAATTGAAGAAGAATTTTGAAGACTCTGATTTCCGAGTAGCTGAACTAGAACTGGAGATAGATACTTTAAAGAAGAAGGTCTCCGGCCTAGAGCAAAACGCCGTTGAAATAGATAACAAATTTGAAGCTTATGGTCACCAAATTTGTGGTTGGGTATTAGACCAGGTTGGCTTTTTCAACCCGCACACCACTCTCCATGACTTGCACAAAATTGAAACTTTTAACTTTGTCAAAGATGGCCATTTGTGTACACACGACGAGGAAGGTCAAACTGTTGTTCTTGCAACCCGCCCATCTGAATTTTCCGTTTTTAATCCTGACCCCAATAATGTTACTACCTCTGGAGATGCTTCTGGAGCTCACCAAGAAACTTGAAAGGGTGGTATGTCACCTTTGTTTGTACTCCTTTTTGGGCTGTCATGCCACTTACAATGAATGTATTAAACAATATTTCCTTAACTATTTCTTTTATCTTCCTCTCTCTTGTTTTTACTCGTCTCATGCTATTACTCGGATATAACCTTCGTATTGCCTTCTCTCTTTTCAATTCTATATAATATTGTATTCGTTTTTGAGTAAAAATTATAAGTATATTTTATTTTCCAAGCTTGTACATGACACTTCCTAAGTAATTTTTATGACGATCTTGGTTTTGTCCTTTTTCGAGTACAAACCAAATTTTTATTCAGAATCAAATTATTTCCTGCTTCCTAATAGGAATTGAACGGGTGACCAAGATGCCATGTCCTGGCGGCAAGGGACTTTAGTTTTTCCCACTTCCGAGTAGGAATTGAACGGGTGCCCAAGAGGCCATGTCCTGGCGGCAAATGACTTTAGTTTTTCTCGCTTCCGAGTAAGAATTGAACGGGTGCCCAAGAGGCCTTGTCCTGGCGGCAAGGGACTTTAGTTTTTCCCACTTCCGAGTAGGAATTCAATGGGTAGGAATTGAACAGGTGCCCAAGAGGCCATGTCCTGGCGGCAAGAAACTTTTGTTTTTCCCGCTTCCGAGTAGGAATTGAACGGGTGCCCAAGAGGCCATATTCTGGCTGCAAGGGACTTTACTTTTTCTTGACTCAAATAATTTTGTCGGAACCCGCTTGTATTATTTGTTTCAAATACAAGATTTACAAAAGTAATATTGCAAACTAATAAACTTCAAATCAGAAAGAAATCTAAACATCAACTTAAATCCTAACCTTCTTGAAATTATAAAAAACATAACAAAGATAAATTAAGTGAATCCCTTAACTGAAATACCTCTTCAACTTGTTTGCATTCCAATGCCTCGGAATCAATTTCCCATCTAAGTGTTCCAACTGATAAGCTCTTGTATGTGTGCAGGCCGCCACTGTATACGGGCCTTCCTATTTTGCTGCTAACTTTCCATCCCCAACATTCTTGTTTCCTATATCTGCTCGCCTCAGCACTAAATCTCCGAGTTGAAAAGATCTTTTTACTACAGCTCGGTTATATCTTGTCGCCGCCTGCTGCTTGGACGCCATCTCCACAATAGCCGTCTTCTTTCTTTCTTCTTCTAATAATTGTAAATCAATCTTCATCATTTCACTATTTACTTCTTCTTTTTCTTCTTCTATCATCCTCCTTCTCCACGGCGGCTATTCGACTTCTACTGGTAACATTGCATCAAATCCATAAGTCATCTTGAATGAAGTTTCTTGAATACTAGACTGGATTGACGTTCTATATCCCCACAACACGTTATCTAACTCTTCTAACCATTTCCCTTTACAACCCTCTACTTTCCTTTCCAAGACATTTGTAAGGATTTTGTTGGCTGATTCCACCTGCCCATTCGTCTGGGGACGCTCTACTGCTGCAAAATGGTGCTTTTCTCCTAACTCGGCCACCGCTTGTCAGAACTTTCTGTCTATGAACTGAGTCCCATTATCAGTAATAATTATTGCAGGTATACCAAACATACATACAATCTTCGCAAAAAAGAACTTTTGGATCTTCCGAGCAGTGATACTTGCAACGGGTTCCGCTTCTATCCACTTTGTAAAGTAATCAGCTGCTATAATCAAATATTTAAACCCGCCTGCTGCTTTGGGAAATGGGCCTAAAAGGCCCATTCCCCACCTGTAAAATGGCCATGGAGAAGAGATTGTGAACAACTCTTCCAGGGGAGCTTTGTATATATTAGAGAATTTCTGGCATTGTTCACACCTTTGAACATGTCTTTTTGCGTCCTCCCCCATCGTTGGCCAAAATTATCCTACCTGGATAGCCTTGCGTGCTAAAGACTTCCCTCCGAGATGATGTCCATTGATACCTTCATGAATTTCTTGTAACACATACTCGGTGGTCAGTAAAGCTATGCACTTCAATAATGGCGAGTTAAACCCCCTTCTATACAAGTGCCCTTCTAATATTACAAACCATGCCGCCTTCCTTCTCACTTTAATTGCTTCATTCTTATCTCTTGGTAATTCTCCTTTCTCCAAGAAAGCTCTAATCAGATCCATCCAATTACCTTCCTTTATCATCCACACCACACTCGGAGCCTGGATGCGCTGCTGTATTATAGTCCTCAAAGTCTCTATAGCTTTAGTACTTGCTAATTTAGAAAGTACATCATCCCGGATATTATCTTTTCTCCGAATATGCTCTACCCGGACTTCTTTGAACTCTTTCATCAACTCCTGCACTCTTGCCAAATACTTAATCACGATTTCCCCTTGCGCCTGATAAATTCCACTTATCTGTGACGTCGCCAACTGCGAGTCACTGTATACTTCTAAAAACTCAGCTCCGAGTTCTTTTGCTTGAACCAGCCCTGCAATCATTGCTTCATATTCTGCTTGGTTATTACTTGTGGGAAACTCTAATGTTAACGAGTGTTCCATTGTTACTCCTTTCGGGTTCTCTATTATAATATCCCTACTCCATTTCCCCTTTTATTTGACGATCCGTCTACAAACAACTTCCACCAACCATCTACTTCTTCTCTTCCGGGGTGAGTCATTTGCCACCCGAGCTTCGAAACTGATGCCAAACTCGGACAATTCCACTGCCCATGCAACCATCCGCCCTGCCAAATCCGGCTTTTGCAACATTTGCTTGATAGGCTGATTGGTCCTGACTACTACTTGATGACATTGAAAATAATGCTGAAGCCTCCTTGTTGTTATTAATAATGTCAGGGCCACTTTTTCTACATGCTGATAACGAACCTCTGCCCCTTGCAGTACCTTGCTTATAAAATATACCGGTTTTTGATTGTTGTCTTCTCCTTCTCGGACGAGGATCGAGCTAATTGCCTCCTAAGAAACAGATAAATATAAGAATAAAACTTCACCTGGTTCCGGCTTGCTAGGGATGAGAGGGGAAGCTAGAATTCTTTTTAAATGTTGAAAAACGACTTCACACTCCTCCGTCCAAGCAAAATTATGTCCCTTCTTTAACAATTGGAACAACGGCAGTGAAACATGGGTTGACTTAGCCAAGAATCGGGATAATACCATTACTCGCCCATTAGGGATGGGAGGGGAAGCTAGAATTCTTTTTAAATGCTGAAAAACGACTTCACACTCCTCCGTCCAAGCAAAATTATGTCCCTTCTTTAACAATTGAAACAACGGCAGTGAAACATGGGTTGACTTAGCCAAGAATCGGGATAACACCGTTACTCGCCCATTCAGCTTCTGAACCTCCCTGATACTCCCCGGACTCTGCATTTCCGGTACTGCTCAGCATTTATCCGGGTTGGCCTCAATCCCCCTCTTTGTCAACAAGAATCCCAAAAATCTTCCTATAGGAACCCCAAAGGCACACTTGACTGGATTTAATCGCATATTATGCTTCCTAATTTTCCCGAAAACTTCTTGCAAGGCGGTTAAATGTGTCCTGCTATCTCCTGACTTCACAATCATATCGTCCATATAAACCTCCAACATCCTGCCTATCTGCTCCTTAAACACCTTAGTCATCATCCTTATGTAAGTGGCTCCTGCGTTCTTCAACCCGAACGGCATCACATTGTAGCAATAAACTGCATCCTCCGTTATAAACGCCGTTTTCTCTTGGTCTTCTTTCCACAACGGTATCTGATTGTACCCCGAGTAGGCATCCATAAAAGATAAGACTTTATACTTGGAAGCACTATCCACTAAATTGTCAATACTTGGAAGTGGGAAAGGATCTTTAGGACAAACTTTATTCAAGTCGGTATAATCAGTGCACATCCTTCATCTCCCATCCGGCTTCCTTATTAGTACTGGGTTAGCTAGCCGCTTTACATACTCTATTTCTCTTATGAAACCGGCTTCTAACAACTCCTTTGTTTTTTCTTCAATCGCCTTCCTCCTTTCTGGGCAAAATCTTCTCTCTTTCTGGGCAACCGACTTTGAAACTGGGCATCACTGACAATCGATGACATGATAAAGCCGGATCTATCCCCTGCATATCAGAAGGTTTCCAAGCAAATAAATCTGCATTCTTTCTCAACAACTCCTTTAACTCCTCTGCCACCTCTTGATTCAACTCGGAACCCACACGATTTGAAATTCCACCATCGTTCCTGCGGGTTCCGGTCTTTCTCCCTTACTTTCCACCCGAGGATCTAGTCCTACGACCATCACTTGTGGTTCTTTATTTTCTTCTTTCCTATCAACCTTCTCCTTCTCCTTACTTACTTGACTTTCCACCCGAGGATCTAGAGGCTGAATAGTGTGTTATGAGGTGATTGATCTGATTACAAGAAACAAAGCACTAATCCCTATTTATACTAAATAGGTGACTCTTAAAATAAGGAAACAAATTATTAAATATAAGGAAACATGGAAACTAATCCTAAGAGATCCTCTAAGATACTCTAAACTATATTAAGATATAATTTTAATATTGTACGATATTATCTGGATATTCTAACAAAAACAATAGAATTAAAGAATGATCCTAAAACTCTCTTAAATTCTTTCTATTTCCAAAATTTAAAATATAAGCACTTAGTCTCAATTCCTACTATATTGCATCTAATAAAATATACAAACAAAAACTAAATAGTGCAAAAGGAAAGATGGATTTGATGAAAACACTGATTTAAAATTTAGTAAACTTGTTGAAACTAATCTTTTAAGCAAAGATAGATTATGATTAAAACGAAGGGGAACCTTTCCACAATGATTGGTGTTGTTGCCATGTGACTCGGAGATTATAAATTTGATTCATGTAATCAGCCCCTTGTAAATGCAAGATAAGGCTGTCTACTATAGACCCTTCCCTGGACCCTGCCATAGCTGGATCTTTGTAGCGCGGGCTGCTCTTTTGTGGTTATGAATAAAACCAAAGAATCAATAGATAGCGAAACCAATACCTTGTATTGTTATACCATGTTCAAAATGAATTAACAATAAAGTCTAGCTTAGGCTTACTGTAATAGGTACTTATAAGGAGTTTTTGAAATTTTCTGGAATGTTGACAATATTGGTTGACTTTCTCTCCGCAGAACTGATGGAATTGGTCTCTCAGCACCCCAAGTGGGACTTAATGTTCACCTTATGGTGTTCAATCCAGTAGGTGTACGTGGTGAAGGTGAGGAAATTGTTCTTGTAAACCCAAGAGTTAACAAATACTCAAAGAAACTGTCACTCTCTAATGAAGGGTGCCTATCTTTCCCCGGAATTTATGCCGATGTAAAGGTATTAAACAGAAATACTTTTTTTTACTACATTTTTTGACTTTATCTTTCCTTTTAGGTGTTTGACATGTATCCCTTTATTATATTTTATATTTTCCCTATCCATCTTTCCTATCTTTCCTCCTATGAACTTGGAAAATGTTGGTCCCTTCTTTTTCTTTGCTCTACTTGCTCCCTATTTCTCTTTTACCAAACAAAGCTTTAATAGTTCATTGGTGTATTTAAATCCTTGTTTCCAATTTGCTATAAATACAAATCAAGCTTAGCTATTGGTGTTTAAATATAAGGTTCAATTATAAGATTAAAGTATCTACCAGTAACCATACTTCCCAAGTTTACTAAATTTTTATAATATTTCTCCCACCTATTTGGTTCTTGCTGAATGCTGAGTTCATTCTTTCTGGCATTACAAACTATGAAGGAAGAAGTCAAATTGAGATTTTCTTTCTCTTGAAAAGAAAAGGAGTTTCAATAATTAATGTGATACAACAATCATATTTGATCATGCTTTCCTACTGAAAGCTAAGCAGCACCGCTTCTCAGCTATACTATTATATTCCTGTAATTTGTTTGAGTTCCTTCTTGAATGAATTCTTACATTGGTTATACTTAAGTGCTTATCATGATGAGCTTCAACGGTGATTTGTTGGACAGTGCTTTACTTTCCTTCTTGAGAAAATAAATAGCAATGGTGTGTGCTCAAATTTGTTACTCCGTATTGTTCAGCTTGCTATCTAGTATCATAACAAAAGTCGTAGCTCCTGTATATGCAGTTTTTAAGTTTGCTTCTTTTGTTCGAATTGTGCTCAATTGAATGGCCAAAGCCTAATTGTCATTTGTTTCATGACTATGTTGCTGATGGTCTTTTCAGTATTTATTTACTCTGTACCTACTTAAAATTGTCTCATTATTTTTTTTAGAGACCAGAATCTGTGAAGATTGATGCACGTGATGTCAACGGAACAAAGTTTTCAGTCAACTTGTCTGGCCTTCCTGCACGAGTATTCCAGCATGAGTTTGATCATCTACAGGTCTGCTTTTCAGTTAGGATAATTAAAACGTTTCTATTTTTAGAAGATGAATTTGTTATATTAATCTCTAATATAAAAAAACTGTTCCTTCATGACTGAAAGGTCATGGATTCGAATCCAGGAAACAACCTATTTGCAATTATGCAAGGGTAAGACTGCGTATAAGGATTTCCACCACCCCACACTCGCTAGTCGGGTTTAATGGGAAGTGGTTTTTTTTTTTTTTTTAATCTCTAATATATCATCTATAGATAACAAGTGTTGATAGGGCTTCAAATGCCGATGCTAATATGGAATCCAAAGCACTTAGATGGAATGTAGAAGTTCTAGAACCCACCACAGGTAGCTTTACCCTAAAATTTGATTTAATAAGAGGGTCTGATTCAATGGGGGCAAAGGTTGTTTATGTAGAAGTCAAATGTTGAAAGAAGTCAAGTCTTCCATTCTTTCTCAAAAGTAGTATATCCTTGGCTTTCTTGGAAGACCAGTATACTAGAAGCAAATTAATGTGCGACTCTATGATCTCTAATCTGTATAGGCAACTCTATTATGATTATCAGGTTGCTCTTCATATTGTTTTTAATGTTGTTTTTCATCAAAGGACTAAAAATATATTGGCAGATTGTCAATTTGTTAATGAGAACCATCAGCATTATTACACATGTGCATACTGGTGAACATCTAGTAAAAATCTTAACCTATATTATATATATAATAACTAGGGCATGGTTAATGTCTATACTATTGCTTGAGCGTGAGTATTAGAATAATATTTTTAGTATCTGTAATATGCATTGGGTTGGGCTTGCACCAGTCTAATGGAGAAATAGTTTATTTTTCATACGCAGTGTAGTACAACTTTGCTCTCGTACTATTGTGTATACATAGTATTTACCTCTCTTTTTATTTTTTATTTGGTGCACATGAATGTCTCTTCTACTTAAGGGTTTCATTATTTCGCAACAGATTCTTTTTCATGTTCTTGGTTATTTTTAATAAAATGTTGTAAGTTAATTTTAATCATTTAATTCGTTTGTGCTGAAATTCAATATCGATTTAATAGAAGCCATATTTTCCATCGGCAAGAAGGGTCCCTTAATTTAGGCCAAAAATCTAAATATACCCTTTAATCATCAGACGATCCTTGAGGTGATCAAGCTTATCATCAAGGCCAACCTGAAAGACACTCATCTCATCAATCATAACATGTCTCCACCCAAGATGGGATAAAGCATCACCTAGAGATTTAGTAATAGGCATAGAAGACAAGGGAGAAAGACAAGCATAATGCGAACAAGATAGACAATGATAACTCAAAGTAACATAGTAAGGAAAGGGGTTACTGTTGTAATTTTAAATGGAATAATTGTGTAATTATTTACAGATTTTTTTCCCTTCCCCCCGAACCTGTCACAATTACGGAATAAATTCTGCCACAAAATCAGGCACAAAACCTGCCACAAATTATGGAATAAATTCTGCCATAAAATTAGGAACTGTCTCATCATATATTCCACCACAAAATCTCCCATTGTTCCTGAAATTCTGCCACAAATCAGGACTATGTTTTCTCACAAACCTTAGATACTTCATCTCTAATTACCTAAACCCTAGTTACCTATAATCATTACCTTTCTACCAATAGGATTTCAAGGATTTAACTTTTAGTCACTTAACTTCTAGTTACCCTAGTTGCCTATAATCGTTAACTTTCCACCAATAGGATTTAATGTATTTAACCTTAGTCACTTAACCACTTGTTACCTATCCCTAGTTACATATAATCATTACCTTTCCACCAAACCCTAGCTACATATAATCATTACCTTTCCACCAAAAGGAATTTATGGATTTAAGCATACTCAGTTAACCTGTAGTTACCTATAATCAATACCATTCCACTGATAGGGTTTCATAGATTTAACCATGACCCCTTAACCTAAAATACCTAACCTTAGTTACCTATATTTATTACCTTTCTACCAATAGAATTCCATAGATTTAAGCCTTAGTCTCCCATTATCATCCCCTTTTCACAAATAAAATTTCATAGATTTAAACTGAGTTACATAACTAGCCCCTTTGGTATTCTATTAGGCCTCACAGACCCTTTGCTTGTCTGGCTCTTATGGGTCTAACTTTGGTCTAACTTCTTGGCTTAAATATAGTGACCTACTACTTGCGTTTTTATTTGGGATTGGTTGTTATTTCTTTGGCCTTATGGTCTTAATTTAGCCCTGGTTATTCTTTGGGTTAAGCTTAAAAATATATAGTTTCTCCTCCTAGCTCCATATTTTAGGGGATAATGCATCCGGCAGAGTTATATAATTTTTTGTGAAAGAAATCATACAATTAAGAGAACAAGTCAAATAGCTAATGGAAAGAAAATTAAAGGGGAAAGCAAGAACACATAACCCAAGGTCGACGGAAAGCGAGGAAAGGGGATGGGCAATACCAACCCCTTGGGACTTTATTTTGGAACAAATAGACAAATAAGCAGATGTAGAAATGTTGGAGAAAAGAGATTTATTGCTTGAGACATGATCAATAACACTAAAATCCATGAACCAAGGACCTAGGGATGACAACAATTAGTTTGGGATAAAGGTGATGGGCAATAGAGAGACATGTGATGGAACGTACCTGTGTGGATTACACAAAGAGGGTTTATTATATAGATTTAATGTGATAAATACAAGTATAAAAAATATCATAATTACAAGTTTGATTAGCTTATTTACACTAGTTACGTATTTTAATAAATCTCTTAGCATTCGTTTCCGAGTTTCATTATATTTTATGATTGATTCTCTTTTCTAATTGGGATTAGGAGTAATTAATATAAATATGGGTTACTTTTGTAACTATCAACACCCCAATATACATAAGAGATTGTTGGTCATTGTTGGTGAGCGGATGCACCTTCACAAGCGCACGTGTCCAAGTAATAAAGGGAGTATTAAGTCCCAAGTTATGTCCTACGGAGAAAGTATCGTTATCTTCAATTGCCAAACTGTGTAAAACTAACTAAATTAAAATCAAAGGAAAATTACAGAAATAGAAATGAACCACCCAAAGCTTTTTGTTCCTAACTATCAAAGTGGTGTTTCCACTCTGACAGAGAGTTCAGATCACTTTTTGATAGTTCCTCGAATTGTTATATATCTCAATCCTTCTTTCAATAGGAGGAATAACAGTTCATAGGAACAATTGTTATACGTGAATGGTATTATGCAGTAATTGGAAAGTGCAGAAATGAATGGATTATGGTTTTTCTTTATATTCGGAATTTCGGAACGCAGACAGAACAATAACAGCTAACAGAAAATGGGGAATGTCGATAAAACGAAATAGGAACGGATTCACTATTTCATTAATAATCAGCTATAATCTTGGCTCAGCACCTCATCCAATGGATTTGTTCAGGTCACTTTTTGTTGTCAATGTTGATTCCTCAAGCTCTTCGGCTATTTGGTGTACGAAATCCCGCATTCCCTTGCAATTTCGTTTCCAATATTCACTGCATAAAACTTTTAAGGAACTTGGTGGTTTCTTATTCTCAAGGCAACCAGTGAAAGTGTTTCCACACTTTCACCTTTCAACTGGTATTTGCAGTTTGAAATCCCTTCGCAATGGAAGTTCCTTTCTTAGATTATTTTTTATTTCCATTAAAACAAATCAGTAAGAACACCAAATAGCAGAAATCCATTTAAATTGGAAACAGAACTTCGATTACTGTGACTATGAATTACACAAGTCATCCATTCCTAAAGAAGCTTAGCTCATGTCTGCAGACATGGCTGAAAATACATAAAAGACTCCTACTTGAGATCTCATTATAGATTGCTCGAGATTAAAGAAGAAAACAGAAACAAGACTACTGATTAAAAATTGCCAAATAAAGAAAACACCGAACGGGGAAGAAGATGGTGTGTTGTCCATGAGGGAAGAGATCAGCCAAAAAGCTCTGTCTTGGATGTTTCTTCCTTCCTTAATCGTGTGTCTCCATTTAGCTGAGTTGTCCTCTTCTCTCTTTCTTTCTCCTTGTAACCACTTCTGTCCTTTTCAAAATATTTGTACTTTTTCCTTGCTTGGGTGTCATGATTGCAAAAGTGGTGGGCACCTTTTTGAGGGAATATTTGATTTACCTTGCAAAATGCAAAAAGTAGAAAGTTAGTGGATTAAAACATGATAAGGTACAACTCATCTTTTCCACATTTTCACATTAATATTCCTTTTTGTCACTTTCCCTCTCTTACACTCGGCGTGACCAATTTTTATTGCATTTTTGGTATTTTTCTTTAGGGGGCGTTTGGTAGAGGAGAAAATTTGTTTTACCAGGGAAATGCAATTACTAGAGAAATGGTAGGAAAACAAGTTTGATAGAAAAATTTAAAAAAAGATGTTTGGTTGACCGAAATATTACCGGGGAAATATTTGCAACAGTGTTATTGTGGAAAATTTTCATTACACCATTTTTCACTTCCCCATCCATATCCAAAATACCACATCTCATGGTGTATTTTGGAATAGTGTTATTGTGCCAAAAACCAACACAAACCATATTTCCTATCCTTCCAAGTTACCTAGTATTTTTTTCAATAACTTGTACCAAACATGGTATACACCAATGCCTATCCACACTTCCCCATCAAACCCAAAATAAAACCTATACCAAACACACCCTTAATGTACGCAACTCGGGAATACCATTTCAGCAACGTTCCACAAGAGGGGACGGTTGAGATGGAAGTCCCATCAGTCATACTCTCTTTTACCTCTTTTTTCCTCCTCTACCTAAATCCTATAATTTCAACAATTTTTATAAATTAATTTTAATATTTTAAATATATTTATTATTAATTTAAAATTAAAATTATTCTATGAATGTGAATAAAATTGTAAAGTTTTGAGTAAAAGGTATGTAAAGAATTAATAGAACTCTTGATGATATTATGAATAAAAAATCAAATTATTGTATTAGCATATATATATATATATATATATATTTTATATGATATAAATATTTGTAATGCATTTTACATAATGTAAATATAAAATATATTTTTTATTATATATTCCAAAATTGATAGTAATTTATAAACAATGTACACATAATAACTAAATAAGAAAGTAGTACAAACTAAAAGAGTCAAGATTGATACCACTTGAAGTTTGGAATAATTTGTGATGATATAGATTGAACCAGTCATCATTTGAACCGTGACTGGTTTGAGCAGTTCATCCGGTTCAATGTTTCAATGGCCAACTTTCAAGTTACCTGTTGAAGAGGCTTGACCAGACTGGCTGGTGGTTTGGTTCACAGACAAACCACTCCCACTGACTGGTCTACTCTGGTTTTTTAAAACTAAGGATGGGACAGATATTTGACAATCAAGCAATGCTGCATGTTTTCTCCATTTCAGTTTTTCA
Source organism: Gastrolobium bilobum (assembly GCF_033153095.1). Lineage (NCBI taxonomy): Eukaryota > Viridiplantae > Streptophyta > Magnoliopsida > Fabales > Fabaceae > Gastrolobium > Gastrolobium bilobum. Next base: position 94,661 of record NW_026899953.1, on the reverse strand, counting down.
TACTGATACAGACCAACCAGAAAATAAATCTAACAAACAATGGATTATGGAAAAGGAACACAGATCTGTATATTGATGTATCTATATCTGTATTACAATATGAAAATGATAACAACTCAGACAATTTAACAAGGAAAGGGAAATAATGCAAGATAATTCTAGAGCAATTATAGAGGCTCTAGACTCTCCCAATCACCCAAGAGGTGCCCAAAGTTCCAAGTGCCAAAGATCCCCCCAAAATAGTCTTTCCTCTACTATATATCCTAGCCTTCGTGTGATGCTAAAAATGTGACCCTAACCAACTTATTCCCTGCTTTGGTAACTAATGCTGAGTCAGCATCTGTGATTGGCAATAATCCCAGGTGCCTCTTCCTCTCATACACCTTCCCAACTTTCTACTTGGCAGAACCGTATCACATACCATAGAGTAGGATTGCCAAATTGAATGATCAACTAGCATATATGTTTACTATGTCTCTCGGGGGTTTTCAGATTAGCTACATTTATGACAAAATTTGGTATGCAATTGCTCTAGCTTGAAGGAGATTGTAGAAATAGCAGAAATAGTTTATTTTGCATGTATAGTGAGGCTTATAGTGATCCTCACTTACACATTCATCAAAAAAAGGTTCTCTCTTCACATGTACTACATTTGTATTAGTGGTACTGCACCTGTAATAAACCTACATTTATTGCTACAAATACACACTCGGGGATCATTAAGTTAGTACATCCCATTATTTATGAACGTCCCCGCCTCCCTTGGGCTCTCTCTTTTACTTATATAGATTCACTTAATGTTATGGCAGAGTTTTTTCATGGCAAAACTTTTAAAACTAATTTTCATGTTATTTCCTGCTGGTTATCCATATGCTGACATATAATTGTTGTATCTGCAGGGAATTCTTTTCTTTGAGAGAATGACTGAAGAAGTTCTTGATAGTATTTCTGGACAGCTACAGGTTAGAAAAAACACACCCTGTTTTGTCATTATGTCCCTTGTTGATCTTTCCTTGACATGAGAGATACATCATGACGATATAGGAAAATAGTTTTATTTCTGCACATAATAACTTAGCTCGGTGGAGGTATGCCATGATTTGAGAAATGCAATTATGTTTTGTCATGCACTTACTATGAGATGGAGTTGGCCGAGTTGAGTGATTTCTTCTGAAAATCTAATTTCTACATATGGAATCACTTTTCTTTTTGTTTTTCTGGATAGAAGAAACTTAATGGCTGATCTTTGATCTGTTGGAAAGTTTACTTCCATATATTAGTGAATGAATACACGGTTTTTCTTCTTCTCTTATTTTTTGGACAAAGGAGATTCATTAAGACAAAGAAAAGATGATTACAAAGAGTTAAGAGGATAAGAGATCCTCCTTAAAACAGAAAATAAATAAATGAAGAAAACGTTAATGATGCAAAGCTACTCCATTCCTCGTCATATTTTAAAAAGAAAGCCCTGTAAAAAGATCATCGGTTTGTTAGTCGTAGGCCCCAAAGATACTAAAGTATAATCAATTTGGTCATTCAATAATAAATACATCAAAATCAGAATGGCCCTTCAATGTGAATTTTGACATCATATTTGTCATTCAATATCTTTTTTTTTTTAAAATAATATTTGACATTGAGAGACCTTTTTCATGTATATGTTATTGTTGGGCCCAAACTGATGGTACTTGTATCTTTGGAGAACCAAATTCGGTGTTTACTCATATCTTACATTGTTCTGAAAGTAACACAAACTGATTATTCAAGACAATGTATCACATTTCTGATGGTTTATTTCATCCGTCCACAAAATGAAGATCTACCATGTCTATACCGAGCACACAGGAATCCAATTTTAGGAAAGAATGTTAATAAGATTTTGGTCAAATTATTACAGGCCTTAGAAATGAAGTACGAGGAAATGACTGGATTCCCAAGTCCTGAAACGATAGTGAACCGCAGGAGGAGAAAGGTTGCTGCTGGTTTTGGGAAATTATGATCTTCAAGGTTTTCCTGATGACAAATTTCATTTTTCCCATTTGTATTGATACTTACTACATGCATTTAGTTGAAAAATGCTTTTTGCTTAATTTTCAGGTCAATATTAGGCGTAATACTGAGCTCATCACATACCAGAAATTTCTAGTTTGAAGTCTTGCATGAAAAAAATTAACCGTAGATTGTCACAGATGCTGCATATGGTTGTATAGGTGTCATTTTCACTCTCTAAAAGTGAGCTTCTGTCACTCTCTAAAAGGTTTCAGTTTGTTAACTGTGGTTTTATTTTATATTTCATCCCTGTTGGCCATTGATTGCTACATGAGTTTTCTCTGGGTTGTCTGATTGCTTTTATAGGTGCCACTGTTAATGCATAGTAATTTGGAGACATCTCTATGATCAGTGCCATTGCAAGTTGTTTATGTTGTCCTGAAGGGAAGAAAACCTTTAGCTCTAGTGAAGGTGATTGAGAAAATGATTTTATTTATCTGTAGTCATTTTGCTTTGTATTATTTTACGATTTACAGTTCATAGAGTGGAGGAAAACCTTTCTTAATATGGTTTGCTGCGAATATTTGAGGCAATAATCGTTTGTAATTGCACTGTAATAACTTGCAAGTCTTAAATTATTATCTCTGCATGTGTGGATAGGGCTGCTTTCTTCAAAATTCTTAAGCAGTGCCAGTAACGTGCATTTTTTAGAGTTGCATTTTTCTTTTTTCTTTTTTTTGTGCGCTTCTGTACTTCAAAGTCTCTACATCCTACGGGTATACTCACATTTGATAAACAATTAAAAAGGGGATAAAATTAGTACTATTGTAAGGTACATATGTAGCTTTTATTTTTGCACCAATCACCATATCCAAACTCAAGGGAATTTTATAGTACCAACAAATGGATTCAACATTACTCTCAAACAACTTGTGTACATCCGGTGTATTATCACTAATTATGATGTTAAGCGCAGCTAAGATTGTGATTATTTAAAGTAAAATTATGAATAATTTTTTTCATTTTTAAAATAATTCCAATATGCATTTAATTCCTTAGTTGTTCACTCTACTTTAGATAGGAGTATCTTACAATAATAGCTTACAACCCCACATAGGCCAAGAGGGGTAAAACAATATGTGGCCCACATAGGCCAAGAGGGGTAAAACATGATTTTAAGGTACAGAGCCAGCGCGCTTTAGTGTGCTCCTGCACATAAAATTTACCTTGCATCGCGCATAGCGTGTGCATCATGTATTTTTATTTCCATTAGCATGTTGTAGTGCGCCCTAGTGCATTGAAGCACACTTTGATGGGTTTTCATTGTTTTAGAGTGCGTTTTAGCGCCTTCGAGCATGTTATAGCAAGCTCGAGTGAGCAATTTCAAGTTTCTCTAGCGTGCTATAGCACTTTGCAGGGCGCTCACCCCGAGAGAATTTTCCTTAGCGTGTTTTAGCGATTTATTGCGTTCTCCAGGAAATTGAAATGTTCTTTTGAGGCAATAGATCTCTTTTTCAAGAACAAGCACATCTCCAATGCACCTAATAACAATCTCAACAGCCTTCATGATAATTAACTTCAAGATATACGTTTCATCCGTGAACCCAATGTTCTTGGCATCAAGCCATTAGATAATTACATTGTGCTTCTTAGATAGATGCTAGCCATAAGTAGCGAATCAAAATATACAATTACATTACATTGTCCACTTGCACTTAACTCCACACAAAAAATAAAGTCTATCACATACTTGACTTTCCTTTTGACATCATGACCAATTATACAACTTCTCATATCTTAAAAGTTCAAATATACATTTCCAAAAGAAAGTCCTGCCATGTTCCAATCAAAAGGACATCACGCCCTAAACTGGCTTTTTGCCATGGGATGTCCCAATTCCATCACTTGTTATACCTGAAATATAATTTCCCACACGGGGTGAGATAACAATCTCAATAAATAAAAGTCCTTAGAGACTCTTCTACACACGCAAAGAGATAAAGTTATCTCTCTCTCACACACACATACAAACATATATGTGTGTGTGTGACCTCAAAACTACGTCGTTTTGAGGAATTAATGAAATGTATTTTAGTAAAATTCATATAATAAATAAATAAACAAAATTATTAAAATACCCCTCATTAATTTCCTCAGCCCTCAAAACAACATAGTTTTGGGGTTGCATGAGATAATTTTATCTCAGGTGACAAGAGAAATATATATATATATATATATATATATATATATATATATATATATATATATATATATATATATATATATACTAGAGTCATTCCATTAGCCAACTTGCCAACAAAGGAATGCACATATGACACTTCCGAGAGAAGTACAGGCTCCTCCTCTCAGGTTTCAACCACAAGGAATTGCTCCACGAAACTGGTTTCAAAGGAGGTCCATATATTCATATTCTCATGGCCAGGGAACCTCCTCAATCATACACAAGTATAATTTTCTAATCAAGCAATATTACTAATTTTAATACACATATACATCAATCTATACAACTATTACTCCCAATGGAGTATGGAGAAACATCAAAGGGGACTAATCCCAAGGTCCAAGGGTTTACTTCTCAAGCCTATATTCTCAAATTCCTCTTGATCCAAGCAAGACAATACCAATCAATCCAACTTAATCGAACCTATTCACAAGGTGGAAAACAATCAACATCACATATACATATAAATGCTCAAGTCTATGATTATAGTTTCTCCATGAGCTCAAATTTAAGCTTAACCTAACTCTTGGAATTTCAAGAATACAATCCCTAGCTCAAGGTTGTTTCGCTCCAATTTCAACACAATCAACAATACTCCTACACACCATGATAAGGATTTAAGCACTAATTACCACATTTATGACTTAAATCCCAAAACCCTTAAATTTCCATGAAACCCTAAACCCATTTTCACAAAATCTAACCAACCCTGTAAGAACCTGCTCCATTAATTTAGGAATTTAAATAATTTAATTATGAGTTTAGGAAATAATTTCATAATTGACTTTGGATAAATATAGAAAGATTAGAATAATTATTGAGAAGGATAAATAATGCTTAAATCGCTTTTCTGATGAAAAGTGAAGATACCGATTCTGCTTCTCGGTATAAATTGTATCGGTGAAGTATTCCGAAAAATTATAATAAAAATACAAAGATTCCTAAAAAAAAAATCTAGTTCCAGGATATCAAGTTTGGGGTAAAAATAATTAACAGTGATATCAGAACTAATATCGGCTATGTATAAAAGGCGTACCAGTGAAGTTTTTCTAAAAATTATAATTAAAATATGATAATTCATAGAAAAATGTCTAGGTTCAGAATATGAAGTTTGGTAGAAAAATGATTAGCGGAGCTATTAGAACTAATATTGTTGATTAGTGGGCACACTTATATAAATAGCCATTGTCACAAAGCCTTAGGTCATTTTTCTGATCCCAAGGCTGATCCCTATGGCTGTCACCTCTCCTCCTTCATGAAAGCTTGAGCTTTTTGCATGAAACTTAGCCAAGAATCCACCTTTCATCATATTTCTCTAATCTTATGCCATTAAATCATCACCATTCCTTGTAAAACTTGAGTCTTGTGAGGGAAAGATCATGTCTTGAAAGTTTGATTTGTTGTTTTCATAAGAAGGAGGGCTGACCACTTGAGTTCTTAGAGTGTGAACCATGATTATACTCTGTGAAGCTTCAAGAACCAAACTTTGTGAAGAAATGACCTACCTCGGAGTGGGATTTTCGTGCACCACCAAGTCAGTAGCTTGAAACACCTTCAAAGTCCTCAAAGCTTTCCCATTTTTCTTTTTTCAAAGGTCCATAGGTAACTACAAACCACTCCCCTTGTAGTTTCTTGAAAATGAGTTAGTTTGTAAAGTAATAAGTTGAAACATTAATGATTCATGTAAAATATGGTATATCTATGTTTAATCATGTGGTTTGAACTTCTGTTTGATGAAAAATTAGACCTTGGACCCTTGGAAGCCATGAACCCGTTGATTATGCAGAAAAATTAGCAGTTTTCGTGTTCTGTTCGCGTAGTAGTCGATTACCGTGTGAAGTAATCGATTACCCCCGTCAGAAAGACCAGAAAACCAGTTCTGATGCGTTGGAAAGCCCAAATTAGGGTATGATACCCAAGGGAGTCAGTGCTACTGTCGAAAGAATAAATACAAATAATAGTGAGGGTTAACATGTTATAATTATGGTTTAGAAGGGACTTGAGTCACTAAACGAAAAAGAAAACATTGTTCAATGGATATGAAATTTGGGATTCTGAATATTAATAATGTTTTGATTTAAAACAGATTGCAATTGTCTGATTGTGTGACTATTGGTGTATCTGTGTATACCAAGCCTTTGGATAGGGATTTTGGCACTACATGTAAGCTTTCGTGTCTTCAGTTTTACCCATTGATGGTTCCCCAAAGCTCATAGAGGGATGGTTTATTTGCATTATGTGTTTTTTGAAAATATATCTGTTTACATGATGAATATTGGATATGCTTTTGAGCTGGATTATTATTATATTGCATTTGCCATATGGATATGTATGTGGGGTATGCCACACGAGACGGTAATCCCTGAGCATGTTGGGCCACATGCAAGATGGTAACTCCGAGTATGAGATACAGGGTGAACTCCTTGTACTGTGGGCTGTAGACGTACATAATACCTACGTTTTATTCTCTGGCCAGTACGATGCATACACACATGACATGGACATATGCTGCATTGCACATTATACTATTGTTATCATTTTTGAACTTATATTGCACATGTAAGTGAGCTTGGGGTGGAGAGATCCTTGAGGACCCTTTGTTTTATTGAGATTTCTTGTTAGAGATCTCATCCCGTATGAGGCACATTTTCAGGTACATGTACTTCTAAGGTTGAGACCTCTAGCGACAGGAGGTCGGAGTTGAGTTGAGATGATGCATGCACCTTGTTATGTTATTATGATTTATGTCTTGTTGTTATACCTTTATGGTTATTGTATTTGAGACATGAGCTGACTTTGTTGCTTTATTTGGTGAGCATGAGGGTTGTCTATGCCACATCTGAATAAGCTGTGTTTATTTCAGACTAGAGTTGTATTATTGTATCAGGACATGTCTGGTCTACGTGTTGTAGTTTCATGACTTGATACATTATTTATATTATGAGGTTATTCAGTTTTACTATTTATTGCAATTTATATACATGCGATTTTTGAAAAAGATTCGCTAAGTTAACATGATAAGGTTCATAATGGAAAATTTTTAGCTTCCGAATTTATTGAGCTGCGCTTATTACCATTTATATGTTTAATACTCGGGTGCACACGAGGTATTACAAACCCCAAAAAGGGCCATGGAACTTACTTAAGGTCTCCAAGTCTAGAAGAAGCCCAACTCCTTCAAGCTTCTATGGAGGAAACTCTTCCTCCTTGCTTCATCCTTGTGGGCGCACCATATGGGTCAACAAAGGGGTGGGGTTTTCTCTCTAAGTCTCTTAGTTATTGAAGGAGAATGGAGCAAATGAAGAAATAAGGTGAAGGGGAAGCTCTCTTTTGCTCCACAATGGAGGAGCTTCCGTCAACAAAGGAAAGAGAGGGAGAGAGATGTTCAATGGAGAGGGAGGGAAAAATGAGAGATGGTGAGAGGAGAGAGAAAAACATACGTATTTAGGAATATATCTTGACGAGAAAAGACCTTTTTGCTCTTAGCTCTACTCCTTTAATACCACATGCTTTTGACTATTGAGTTTAAATAAGTTGGGCCCCCAGTGAAGTGTATCACACTTTTAATTTATTTTGGATTTCATCCACTTTGCATATTTTTTATTTTTAACCCATTACTTTTATTATTTACACTTTTGTCCCGCAAAATGATTTGACTTTACATTAAATTTTTCATCTAATTAACCCTTTAAGTATACATTAATCCCCTTATTAATATAATTTAATTGTTTGAGTTATTATAATTAAGAAATTAAGTTCATTAAGATAACTTTAATTAAACATCACCTCGTGTGTATTAGTCCCTGCCCGCTATCTTTTAGATCTAATTAAAAATAAAACTTAAATTGTTTACGAAATAAATTTTACAACAAATACGCCATTTTAATGGCTACGGTAGTTAAAGTTGGAAACCAAGCATAAGTTCAGTTATAACTAATCGTCTCATTTCTTTATTTAATTACCTTAATTATTTACTTAGAATGTAAAAGCAGTATACTAGTAGTCTTACAATTTTCAACTTTAGCTGAATAATTTTCTTTCCAAATCCATTATAATGAATTAATTGTTTAAATTTTAATGAAATACAAACAAATTTATAATTAATTAAAATAAAATATCTAGATCTTCTCATAAACAATTATTACTTGCAGTTGTGATTTAGCAAAGACCAAATCTGAGTTACCTTATTTTTATTATAAATAACATTAAGTTTCTTTCCAAATCCATTAAGTTTCTTTCGTTAACGTTTCAAACACTCACAGACGCACACCCTATATATATTACACCCTTGCTTCATCGAAAGACAATCAGGGAAGGGAAGGGAAAAGAAAAGAAAAAACCTATGTGATTGATACTGATAGAAGGAGTAGTTATACATGTCAACAGTAAAGCTATATATATAAGACCAAAATAAAAGAGTAACTAAACCAAACTAAATTAGTTACAACTAAAGTCAGAACCTAACTAAACCAAACTAAATTAGTTACAAGGTAACTAATGATTAAATATAAAACTTCCCCTCAAAATGGAGTGTGTATATCAAACATAGCCATCTTGGACAGTAAAGGAAACACAGATGAAGATGGCAATGGCTTGGTGAAAACATCAGCCAACTAATGTTGAGATCTAATAGACATTAATCTAATAAGACCAAGAGATACTTGATCACGAACAAAATAGCAGTCTATTTCAATGTGCTTGGTTCATTCGTGGAAAGTTAGATTAGAAGCAATGTGGATTGCAACTTCATTGTCACAAAACATCAAAGCTGGAGAAGGGCTGTTAACACCAAGATCTTGCAAAAGTTATGATAGCCATTGCAATTCTGTTGCAGTAGCAGCCATTGTTCTGTATTCGGCTTCAGCTGAAGATCTTAGATTTCCAAGATATCAATGAATACCCAAGAAGTACACAAAATCCAGTAACAAATTTTCTTGAATCCGAACATGAAGCCCAATCTGCATCAGTAAATGCTTTGAGTTGTAATGCAGAAGATGAGGGAAACAAAAGTCCCTGCCCAGGTCTGTTTTTGAGATATGTAAGCAAGTGGTGAGCTGCCTGCAAGTGAGGTGTTCTTGGGTGAGATACAAATTGACTTAATTTGTGAACAGCAAAGGTAATATCCGGTTTGGAGAGTGTTAAGTACAACAATCTGCTAATCAGCCTGCGAAATTGTGAGGGATTAGGTAACAGATCACCATCAATGCTATTAAGTTGATACGTATGATCCATGGGTACAACAACTGGTTTAGAAGTAAGAAAACCAGTATCCTCTAATAATTGAAGAGTGTAGTGTCTTTGAGACAACACAATACGTTTGTGGCTCCTAGCAATTTCCAATCCTAAGAAGTATTTCAAGTTACCTAAGTTTTTGAGCTTGAATTGTGAATGGAGAAATTATTTTAAAGCTTCAATTATTTTAGACGAAGGATCTGTAAGAATGATGTCATCCACACATACTAAGATGGCAACAAAAGATGAACCAGTACCTTTTGTGAAAAGAGAATAATCTAACTTAGACTGCTGAAAGTCATGTCTTAAGAGAGCAACACTAAATTTAGAATGCCACTATCTTGATGCTTGTTGAAGACCATAAAGAGCCTTATGTAAATGACATACAAGTTTGCCACTATGATTAAGGTGCTCCAACTGAATTTTATAACCAAGAGGTAGATCCACGTAAACTTCTTCAAACAGATCTCCATTTAAAAAGGTGTTATTCACATCCAATTGATGAAGAATCCAGCCTTGAGAAGATGCAACAACAAGTAAGGTTTTGATCGTTACTGATTTTGCAACCGGCGAAAAAGTATCAATGAAATCCACTCCCTCTTGTTGAGTATACCCCTTGGCTACTAAGCGGGCTTTGTGTCTCTCAATTGAACCATTAGACTTGAACTTGTTTTTGTAAATCCAACGACAACCGATTGTGTGTTTGCGAGGAGGTAAAAGAACAATGGACCATGTGTTGTTAGCTTCCATAGCTTGCAACTCAGCTTTCATGGCTTCACGCCATTTAGGAAAATTAACTGCTTGATTTTAAAACTGAGGTTCATAGTGTGAAGAAACATTGAGAGTAAAATTTTTGTGTGTAGGAGATAGTTTCTCATATGAAATTACTGAGGATAGAGGATAAAGAGTGAAGGTACTAAGAGTATTGGAGTGATGAAGAAGATTACAATGATATTCTTGGAGATATTTTGGACATCTGGATACACGAGTGGATCTCCTAGGACCCGATGAAACCAATGTATCATTGGCTGGTTCAAGCTGTTGATCTGCTACATTAGCAGCCTCCAATTCTGTTTCAGGCTGTTGTAGAACAGGGGATTGTGGAGGAGAGATAGCCTCCGATTCTGGACATGGAGGAGATGTAATAATATTTGGCAGTGCCAAATCTGGAAATGGATCCATAGGAATGTGTTGAGAAGGTGCACCATGATAAGGAAATATTTTCTCATGAAATATCACATCTCAGGATATAAAAATTTGTTGAGTGACTATGTCAAGAAGCTTGTGACCTTTTATACCAGGGGGTAGCCTAGAAAAACACAAATGCGAGCCCTTGGATGAAATTTGCTATGCTGTGCAGATAAGTAGAAGGAAACACCAAACAGCCATACACTCTTAAGTGTGAATACTCAAACTCCTTTGATATAATAGACTATAAGGAGAGTTATGTCCAAGCATAGAGGAAACAATCCTGTTGATTAAAAAAACAGCAGTCAAAATGCAATCTGTCCAAAAACTAATGGGTACCCGTGATTGAAAAAATAAGGCTCTTGCAACATTCAAGATATGTTGATGTTTCCGTTCAACCACATAGTTTTGTTGAGGAGTCTCCACACAAGAGAATTGATGAAGAACTCCTTGCTCACTGAAAAACTCATCAAACTTTAGCTCTTTTGCATTGTCAGATCGAACAAACTTGATTTTCCTGCCAAACTGAGTAAAAATCAGGCTAAAAAATTTGGGAATTATGGTTGAGACTTCAGATTTATATTTCAACAAATAAACCCAAGTAAAACGGGTGCAGTCATCCACTAAGGTTACAAAGAATCGATGACCAGTGTAAGAAATTTTGTGGTATGACCCCAGATATCACAATGTATTAATTCAAAAGGTGAATCAACAATCTTGTTGTGAGAAATAAAAGGAAGTCTACGTTGTTTAGCTAATGGACAGATATAACATGGAACTTTATTATTTGTATGTAAATCTGAACAATCAAGCTTGTCTTTCATATGTTTCAAGCAATCACTGGATAAATGTCCTAATTTATGATGCCAAGTATCACTTCACTAGATACAGTATTAGCAATGGCAGAATGAGACATCTGTGTATTATTTGGAGTATGCAGTACATATAGTCCTTCCAACTTTTTACCGTTGCCAATCATCTTCTTGGTATCGATCTGCTGAATTGTAAAATTATCACTAGTAAGAGCACTGACAGAAAGCAAATTAAATTTGAATTGCAGGACATAAAGGACATCTGTGACCAATAAGTGTGGAGTAAGCTGAATATCTCCAATGTAATGTGATGCTCACCGGCAAGTATACCGATCGCACATGTAATATAATGAGTAAGTAGAGTATCGTGTCCACAGGGATTGTAAACCAAGTACCACAATAACCAGTCCCCTTAAGTTGGAAAACTCAGTTGTTTTTGGAAAATAGTGAATTGATGGTAAAATAAAGACAGAAATTTAAAATATAAAATTTCAATTTAAATAGCAATGGTCAACTTTGGATTTTTGAGAGAATAATAAAAAACATTGCAGCTAAGGTACACGCACCATATGATCCCCACTTTAAACTTTGGATTGATTGCCAACGTTCATTCATTTAATAACTCAGACAAATTATCATCTTAAATAATTAGTTAAATCCCAATCCCTTGGCAATCTAACCCTTTAATTCAATTGAAATCTTAATCCCTTAGCAACCCCGCATGAAATTAAGCATTAATCACGATAAATCAAACGACTGCAACTCACACAAGTCTATCCCTAGAGTATGCATAAATTGTTACCTTACCCCCTTTCAGAATCAAAAACCCCAATATTCCTATTGCGAGCCCTAATTCCCAAATTATTATCTCTTATTAGGTTGATCAAGTCTAACAGAAATAATATCATTACACACAGGGTAAAAATAAAATATATTAAAATAAATGAGCGAAAATAATCAATCCAGCGTGAAAAGGGTTCACATAGGGTTTGTGACCCTAACTACAATAAAAGAGAATATTAGCTAGCCATAGACATAACTGACATAAAATTATAAAAGATAAAGATGAAGAATGTAATTACATTGAGAAACTAAGAACAATCCTTAGCTCTTCTCCTCCCTCACGAATCCTTGTTCTTCTCCGTCGTCAAAAAGTATCCTTAAGAACCCTCGCAGCGTCCTTTTAAGATCGAAATTGCCTCTAAGCTGAAATCCGCGCGGGTAGCGCCATTCTGGCGCGGGTCTAGCGCCAACATCTTAGCCTTTGTTGGTTTCTCGCGCGGGTAGCGCCAAACTGGCGCGGCTCCCGCGCCAACTTTCTGGTCTTTGTATTGCTTCCGGCGCTGCAACAGCGCCAAAGTGGCGTGGGTAGCGCCACTTTCCTTTTTCAATTTTTCTCAATTTTCCTATTTCTTCTTGCTTTAACCTGCAAAAATGATATAAAAGATGAAAAATAAACTGAAATAGGAAAACTAACTAATAAAAGTAATTAATATACAAGAAATGCTCTTTTATGACTGATTTCTTATTATTTTTGGCTTGGAAAACATCACATGCCAGAGGCACATCATAATGCACATGTATTGAAACATGATTAGGCAATGTGACTGTAGAACCATGGTTTGGTCGCAAAGAGAGAAAATTCTGAGCATGATTGCATATATGTCTAGATGAACCAGAGTCTACTATCCATACAGTAGGTGAAGAAAACACAAGATTGAGCAAAACAGATGAACAAATACCTGTGTGTGAAACATGAGAAGAACTATCCGTGGACGAATAAGCTTTGGCAGCCACATAACAAGATAGCAAAGTTAAGAGTTGATTGCACTTATTTGGGTCTAAATCCTGCCAAAAGTTGGTGACAACATCTGTAGAAAGAGCGGAAGAGGAGTGAATGCTTTGTTGTACAGACACTTGATTTGCAAGAGTCATATTTGTCTTCATAGGACTAGACTTTTGTTTATGCTTAAAGCCCGGAGGATACCTATGCAGTTTATAACACTTTTCAATAGTATGTCCATAATACTGACAATGAGTACATAATGGGCGATCTTTGCGAGTTCCTTTGGCAGAGGAATCATTTTCAACAGCAAAGTCTATGTGCTTGCTAATTCAGTATTGGAACTAGATTGACCAGCTATGTAGCGTTGCCTTTCCTCTTGGATCACAAAGGAAAAGACTTTTTTGATGGGAAGGAGGGGATCAGAAAGGAAAAGTTGACCACAAATTTGAGAGAAAGAGTCATTTAGCCCCATCAAGAAGGCCATGATATATTCCATTTGATAGCATGCTTCAAGTTTGCGGACACCACCACAAGTACATGTGCCATAGGTGCAACACAGACGAAAGTTGCTAAGTTCTTCCTATAATGATTTCAGCTTTGTAAAATAGACACTGACAAAGCTTTGATCTTGAGACAAATTGATCAAATCTCTACGCAATTGAAAGATTCTAGGACCATTGTTTTGTTCAAAACGATCTTTAAGATTATTCCATATTTAAGAGGTAGATTCCTAGTAAAGAATACTCGCATAAATCTCTTTCGAAACAGAGTTTAAAATCCAATAAATGACTATGTTATTATTACGCTTCCAAGAACGAAAAAGAGGGGAATCCGTACCTGTAGGTTTTTGAATATAACTATCGACAAACCCTAGCTTGTTCTTGATCTATAGTCCGATGAGCATTGATCTACTCCAATATCTTCTGAAAGTGGTTGCGAAACTAGAACAAGCCCGGACTGTCAGAATGGTGAAGAAAGTAAGGGCTTGAAAGATCATCAATCTCGATTATAACATTTGAGGATGCCATGCTTGAGGTTGGAGAAGAGAATTCAGGTTAGGGCTCTGGAACAAGAACCAAAAACAAACTGATTGAGAGAAAAGCAGAGTCACGAAGAGGAAGCGAAGATACAATTGTCTCTTGATACCATATTACACCCTTGCTTCATCGAAAGACAATCAGGAAAGGGAAAAGAAAAGAAAAACCCATTTGATTGATACTGATAGAAGGAGTATTTATACATGTCAACAATAAAGCTATATAAGACCAAAATAAAAGAGTAACTAAACTAAACTAAATTAGTTACAACTAAAATTGGAACCTAACTAAACCAAACTAAATTAGTTACAAGGTAACTAATGATTAAATATACCTATATATTCGTGTCTCATTCGCTCAAACGTGCATCATGTATTACCGAATTATGGTGATAGGAATAATATATGGTATATGGTGATATTGGTAAATCTCCACTTTATGTAGCATTTCAAAGCAAATGAATAGTGGCAAAAAATTAAAATATTGCAATTTAAATAAGTAATTATGAATTTATATATGTTTTCATACTATTTACAAGATTTCACGCTCTGATTAGCGTCACCGATCATGCCTCACTCAGACTAACTTAGGTGTGACCCCTCATGCCCAGGCCAGGCATGAGCTGCTCTATATAAACCCCGTCCTTTTTTTTTACTTTTTACCATTTCACTCTCTCTCTAACTTCAGACCTCACGCTCTGATTGGGCATCACCGATCACACTTCTTGATGCTCTCTCATGAGATTTTTCTTGATTTCCATTTGCACCTTTTTTTTGGTTGCAAATTCCGGCTTCACATTTTACTTATCACCCAATTGCCATGGACCCTGTACTGATCCAGATCCCGAAACTGATCCCTCAGTACTTAATTCTTGTTCGCTTGGACCACTTCAATCAATGTATGTGTAATATGGGATTCCATCCCAAAATGAAGTATCGGCAACATCACCTGCATCTACGAATAAATACAAGTAAATTAATTTAAATAAATTACACAGAAAAAACCATTTACAAGTTTTTTACTAATATACCTTAATATTGTTGTGGTAATTGAGCCAAGCCAATGTCATTATGTTGCGGGACTTCTGACCCCATGTTCATGATATTCTTGGATTTGAGATGCAGGCATATCATGATCCTCATCATTGTGCGAAGCACTAGCATCCTCGGCCATAAGACGTTCTTTCATTACAATATTTTCAGTCATTGTCATCATCATAGTTGTCATCCATAACCGAGGTAGGGTCATTTTCATCTTCCTTTTTGATGTTAAGAACTGGAGTAGCAGATGAGGATGCATTACGTGGAGAATTGAAAGGAAGTGACCTTATGGGTAAAACAACATCCTCTACTCCGGCAGTATCCACATACAACTCCAAAAAATCTTTCATTGACTGGATGGAAAATTCTTCCATAACCATGTCTACATCTTCATCATCCACCACTTGCAAACTAATGTATTGTTCAAATTGCCATAATCTTGTCGTGACCTGAGTGATAGACTGGTTACCTTGGAGCGCTAACTTTTGACGAATTCTCTGATGCAGTTCATCAACTATTGAGTTGCAGTTGATACGTGTTGGCCTTTTTTCACCTTAAAAAATTACACCACGCTGGTCTTCCACTTTCCTACCATTATAATATAAAATAACACGAACAGAATCAGAATGTAAACTCATTTTTAGATATATAAACAAGCAAAATAAGAGAGTATGAATAAGCTAGCAAGATTTTATGTAAGAGTAAGGAGTTGTGGGAGAAGAGATGTGAAGAGTGTGGAGGGGAGAACAATGATGACATTGTTGGCGTCTTGTCTCTCATCATCTACACCATTGTTCTCGTACCCATGCTTAAACTTGTATTCCACATTCAATCACTCACTCATTCTTTGACATTTTTTTCCATTTGCAGACATAGCAATACATGTTGCACGTTTTAAGCAAATAAGACACAAATACACAAGGTGATCATCTGTGAGGATCTAACGCGTTACTGAAAGGTGCATGTAACATGCATTTGTAGCCTGCACATCTTAACTAATAGGTTTTTCGTGCAGGTCTTCCTACATTGCAAAGACAATTAATTTAACCAAAAGCTTATATAGGTCAAACATCTTGAAAAATGCATTACTTAGATCAAAACCTGGAAATACCTATTCCCTACCAAAAATGTGCTTCGTCTGCCATTGCTAAGAACCACAAACAAGCAACATTTTTTTTTGAAATCCAACACATTTCTTTTATACAATTCAACACGCACTTTAATTCAACATTTTACTGTGTTAATAGTTGTCGTATCCAGCGTTTAAAAATTCGGCCCGGTCATTGACTAGACCAAGGCTAGAGGTCACGGGTTTAACCGAGAAGTCACGGGGTCACTTCGTTGACCCGATTTTATACATTAAAAAAATATAAATATATATTCTATATGAAAAATTCAAAAAAACCAAACCACTAATAATCAAAGATTCAAAATATACTTCACATAATTTAACCAATTATATCCACAAATCAATATTACACAATCTAATTAACGTATCAAATTATAAAAGTATAAAACATATATTCCAATGGAGTTAATGAAAAGTTATATCATCAAACTTAGGCCCTCCTTTTCACGCACCTACAACAACATGTGAAAGGAGATCCCACCGAAGAGAGAACATCAGAGGAGAGACGACGATACGACGAATCAACGGTGGGGAGAGAGGAACCAGTACGACGGAAGAAAGGGAGATATAGGAAGAATCACTACCACGACGGAGGATATCACCGAATCAGGGAGACTGGGTCTAGGTCTTAGAGAAAAGATCGAAAGAGAAAAGAAAAACGATTCAGATTTCAGATCTAGTTCTAGATCTAGGCAGCAGCGAGTTTTTTTTTTTTTTATATACTAAACGACGTCTTTTCTTATGTAATTTTTTTTTAAATAATGCAGTGATCCCCTCCGATCCCTTTGACCCGGGAGTCACAGATTCAATCAGAAGGTTTCGAGAGTCAGAATGGTCAACGAACAGAGGGTCTAACTGCTGACCCCAACCCTTAGAGAGGGGGGGAGGTCAGTGACTCGACGAGATCGATCCCGTGACGAGGTTTTATAACACTGGTCATATCTGATTGAAGAAAAGCTTCAATGCACTAGGAGCACGAATTCGATGCTCCCTTTTATTAATTAGGGAATTTCCCCCCTTTTTTACCCATATTTTTTTTTTTATATTTTTCTTGAAATTCTAAAAAAAAAAATTAGCATCAATTTTGAGCCCAACTTTCACTGTAAATGTATCAGACTTTAAAACATAATACACGCTCTTGCAACGTGCCAAATTCCACAAAACCGGTTGGTTCCGCACTCTGTTGTTCTCTTGCAACGTTCCAAATTCCAATCCAATCTATTTTAGCCAGTGTTATTAAACCCGGACCGGACATCGAACCGGTCAGGGTACTGGGTCACTGGTCGGACCGGTGGGTCACCAGTTGCACCGGTTGACCCGGATATATATATATATATATATATATATATATATATATATATATAATGAGCATTTAATAATGGACGGACCGGATTGTATCTTGGCTTAAGAAAGAACGATGCTGATCAATTCACTTGAATTAGGAGAATAGAAAACACAGATCCGTGTGATGCTTTTTGGTTGGCCAAAACTCTCTGCTTTTCATATGACTTTTTCTTCTCTCCTTTTTTTTTGTACTCTCTCTCTCAAATCCTACAACCAAGAGCGCTTTTCACTCAATGTTTTTATGGAAGGCTGAATCTGGAGTGTACCCATTTGGCAATCACTTGATCTACATGAGAAAACCCCAGAATTTAATGCATTTGGGGGATGAAACCCTTACAAGGAAAGCAATTGAGGCAAAGTTTGGAACTTTTTGTAAGGTCCTAATGTCCTATAATGGTGCTAAGGATATGAGCTCGTTAAGGAAACACTTTTTCTCTGTCGATTCTCATCTCCTCTTCTCCCACACTCTACAAATTCCACAACCCCAATGGTACCGAAACGGTCCCAATTTGTGGACTGCCAACGACCATGACTGAAGACCCCTCCCCCTTAGGCGGCGAAGCTTCTAGTGAGCTTGTCTGTTTCCTTTCAGGGAGGCCTTTTCGCTGCCTTTTCTTTTTGGTCACCGGAACACGGGAAAAAACCGGGCGAGTCAATGGGATCCGGAAAAAACCGGGCGGGTTGTGTGGGTCTTCACGGGCTGAATGCATGTCCGGTCTGAATGGTGACCCCAACCGGTCACCCCACCGGGTCACCGGAACCCGGGTCGACCTGGCCGGGTCGGTCCGGATTTAATAAGACTGATTTTAGCAAATAGAAAAAGGTCTCACTTAGTCAAACCTGCAAGAACGTCTCTGAACTGAAAACACCCCACCCGACACATTAAAACTCACGCGTTCACTTTAAATATATGAAATCATTTTTCTTGTGTGAGAAAACTTCGTTTATCTCTCTTTCTCGGTCTGTCTGTGTAGCTTTCTTCTCAATGGGAAATGCAATTGCAAACTGTGAGGGATTCACGGCTTATTAGGTACGTTAAGTGTCTTCATTCATCTCTCTTTCTCGTTGCTATGATGTTTTTGTAACTTCTGTTAAGTTGAATCATTGTCTTTTATTTTCTTGCACCTTGTTAGTAGCCAGACACAGGGTTAGGTAAGTATCTTCTTAAGCATTGAAAGTTCTCTTTTCTGTTCCTGTGCAAGCAAAAGGAAAATGTGATTTTTTTAATTTGTATATGATTAATAACTCTAAAAAGGGGAGCACCTTTTTTTTTTTTTTTTAATATGCTTCATTGTTATTCGAATGTTGCTGAGTTGTAGTCCAGGCTTGCCCTTAATTATTAGGGAAAATATTTTTTTATGCTGTAGTAGAATTTTTTTCTCATGATCCTTCTATTTTCGTATATTATTTTTTTTTGATTTTTTTTTAATACTCAAGCGAAATGTGTCTATATTTTTTCCTACTGATTGAGAAAATTGAAACCCTAATTATTAATAGCTTATCTCTCTCTCTTTTTTTTTTATTACTTTCACAAATCTTTTGGGTTGTGTTGCTTATCTAAACTATCGATATAAAAATTCTAATAAACTGAAAAGGCTTAATTCTACACTAGTTCAGCATATATGGCGACTTCTGCTGCTGGAAAACCTGGTAATGAAATGAAGATCAAGGAAGAAAAGGTATAATATTTTGTCTTTTCTAAATGCCTCGTAGTTTTTCTGGCTTTATTTACATTGGTTTTTGCTCCTATTCTATACTTAAACTTCCACCCCCAATTTTTTACATTTTTTTTATAGGACATAGAGACAGCAACGGTGGATGGAAATGGAACTGAAGCTGGCCACAATATTGTAACCACTATTGGGTGTCGAAATGGTCAACCCAAACAGGTAGATATTTGGGAAATACAATTTGATTATTAGATTGGCTTTCAAGTAAAGTAAACTGGATTGCACAAATGCTTTTTATATACCTTTGTAAATACATCACATATGTATTGTAATTATTATTGATTTGTTTACCTTATTAGAATGTATTTATATAGGCCGTTTATACTATAGTACCACAAGGTGTAAATGGGGTCCAAGACCATGTAATTAAACAATACCATTGTGTTTGGTCAAAAACCAAATCTTCAGAGAGGCTATTTAGATTTAATAATTCACTTTTTTCTCTCCGGTTCATTTGTCTTAACATGATATATATATATATATATATATATATATATATGTGTGTGTGTGTGTGTGTGTGTGTTTTGCTGGTCTTATTGGCCCTTTATTGCCTAAAATTTAGTACCAAAAAGCATTGCTGGTCTTATGGTTGTACAAATTTCCTTTTAGCTTAAGAGGCACCTACCTATCACAAACAACAATTGATGCATTCCTCCATTTCATCCACGCAACTTGAATCCTATAATTTACATCTACTTTTATTTGTCCATCGCTTTGTATGATAGATCTAAGATACCTAAGTTGTGCGACTTGTGGTATGGCATGATCTCTAATTTTCCCTTCTAAGCTAGTGCTAGTGTGTGTCTTGCTGAATTTACATTCCATATACTTTGTTTTACCTCTGCTTACGCAGAAGTCATGTGATTCCAAAGCTTCTCTCACAAATAACACCTGGTGCATTCCTTCATTTAATCCATCCAGCTTGAATCCTATGATTTACATCTCCCTCTATTTGTCCTTGGCTTTGTATGATAGGTCCAATTTTCACTTCCAAGTTGGTCCTAGTGTGTGTCTTGTTGAATTTGCATTCCATATACTCTTTTACTTTTTCTGGAAGGGAAACCATGTGATTCCACAACTTTTCTCCATAACTCTAGTTTACCATTTATTCCCTTTCTCAACTCCTGCACTAAATCATGTGCAAAAAGCATGAATTAAAATATTGGCACTTGGATGTGCTGAGTAAGAATGTCCAAAACTAAGGTAAAATGATAAGGGCTCAAGGTTGACCGTTGGTGTAAACCTATAGTTATATGGAAATCCTGTTTGGCCCTTCCATGTGTTTCCACACTAATTTTAACCTCACCATTCATGTCCTTGATGGCCCAAATATAAGGGTTGATCGACCACTTTGCCCTTCTTTTCAAAAAAATTACCACTTTGGCTCCCTTTCCAAACTATATGTACCAATTTGCCCCCATTTGACCAAAGTTGACTGATATATACTTGAGTAAATGGGGCCATTTTATTCAATTAAGTAATTTACTCGAGTAATTGTTTGGCAGAGGGTTATGTTTCAAAACTCTCATTTACTCGAGTAAGGGGACATATACCCCATCGCGTTTCTCTCCTCCAACCTAGGTCCGAAATTTGTTTCCCATCCCAACACTTGAAAATCTCCATATTGATTGTATCATTGAATCTCATCCCCAATCTCCCATATTTCTCTCGAATTATTCAAATTTTTAGATGGTATTCCTGTGAAGGCAAAATACCTTTTTGTTTTTCTTCATGTTGAGGAGTTTTCTATTCAATTATGTGCGCTTTTGTTAGAATTTCTACATCGATGATTGCACCATATTTGAAATCTCTCCTCTATTCAATTGCCTATATGTAAGTAGAAAAATGGAATGTGTCATTTTAATTTAGTTATTGTCTGCAACTTTTTGACCACTGTAGCCATAAATTAATAATTAATTACTCATTTGCCCTTCAACCAAAACATATCACCCATCTGTCCCTGTTTTCGTAAAATACCCGGGTAGGCAAGGGGATACCCGGGTATAATTTGAAATTTTTACCCTACCCGGTAGTCAATGGGATACCCGGGTATTGTTCTTAATCAATAAAAAGTTTGAATTATTTACCTGAGTAGTGAGGGGGATACCCTGGTAGATTTCATGAATAGGGTTTTTTAACAACCCAACAGCCCCCATTTTGAAAACCCACAAAGGGGTACCCGGGTAGAGAGCTGCTAGAGTGCGAAATCAAGATTTATCTGAGCATATTGGGTGGCTGATCTTGCTCTTTTAGGATCATCCTTCCCGCACAGTGTTGGGCACTTCTACCGATTGATTTCCAAGAAAGGTAAAAAAAATTTCGATTGAATTTTTGTACCATTGCAATCTGATTTTTTTCTGATTCAAAACATATCAGACATGTTGTGAATTCTTGAACACGAATTTTTGTCCTTGCTATTTCTGTATCACAAATTTCTGTCTGATTTTAAAACCCTAACCCTAACCTTAACCTTAAATAATAAATCTGATTTTGGATTTATTTCTTTTATTTTGTGTCATAGTGTGACTGCATGGGTGATAGACGCGCAACAAAGAAGAGAGCGGTGGACACTGAGAGGAGGACCAAGCGGCGACATGATGGGTCGTCATCCTCTCAGCCGCAGGCTGATGTGCATTAGGCTCCGGACCTACCGTTCGGATATTTATTTGAGGATGACGCTGATGCTCATGAGAGGTTCGTGAAATTATTCATGAGCCGCAAGATTTGTGAGCCTAAATCACTGGATTCAGCCTTTTTCAATATGGAGCGGTTGGAAATTGTACCACTTCTTCATCAAACACATTTGCTGGTGCTTGCAGAGATGAGGTGCCCGTACTCAGGGGTCATGGTGAGAGCATTCTACCAGAACCTCAGCAATGTGCATGGTGAGCTGACTTCCCGTGTCTGCGGGATTGATATCATCCTTACTGCTCCTATCTGGACAGAGCTGCTGGGGTTCGACTTCGATGGTGTGACAGGGGCAGCACTATATGACGGAGACAACCATCATATATTTGGTGGTTATGATCGGGAGGATGTTGTGGCTGAGACTAGGAGAGCAGATGCAGAGGCCGGACAATTTGCTCATTATCCTGTGAGCAATTTGTCCGTGTCTTCCCGCATACTTCATTATGTGGTGACACACAATATTTTCCAGCGCCCTCATAATCACTCGAAGGTGCTGGAAGGTGATTTTGTGATATTGTGGGCCCTCCTTCACCAGATTCAAGTTAACTGGAGGCACTACATATGCATCTTGATGTGGAAGGTGGCCAAGTCTAGGAAGGCTGAATTGCCTTTTGCATTCCTGGTGCAGAAGATTTTGCACAGATTTGGTGTTCCTACGGCAACAGAGACGATGAAGACAGCCGCAGGATGGAATGCCATCTTTGGGGAGCACCTATTGAAGTAATGTGGGATTCTGCAGAGCCGAACAGGTGTGTGGTACTGGAAGAGGGCACCTGAACAACCAGAGGTCCCCTTTCACCACGATGCTCAGATGGAGGATGCACCTGCAGGTCAGTGGTGCTGGCATGTATTTTGCTTTAAGTTGTACTTTTTACATAATAAAATTTTAATATTTAAATGTTCAACATGTTGTTGCAGGTCTTGATGACGATGACGATGATGATGACACTGCTGCTGATGAGCCACCTGCATGTCCTAGCCACATCCAGCGAGCACCACCTCCTCTATCTCTTGAGGGTGGATGGACAACACCTGAGGGGGGATGGACACTTGATCATGTCATGGCATCCATGTATAGCTTGACATGTGGCCTTAACTCCTTGACCAGTGACTTTAGGGGCTTCAGACAGAGCACAAGCAAGTGGCAGACTCAGATTGACAGCAGGGTGACACGACTAGAGGCTAGCTACAGGGGCGGTGCCCGCACTGGTGAGCCCTCTGCTGCTGCTGTTGAGCCTGACGACGATGAGGATGATGCTGATGGCGAGGAGACGCAGTCTGAGTAGGATGATGATGGGCTGCTGTTCGACCCAGTAGGACTTTTTGTTGTAGGGTTTAGTTTTTTGGATGTGTTTTGGGTTGCATATCATGTTGGCAGCCCATTTTTGAATGTATCGGGCTGTTTCGTTTTCTGTAATCGTGACTTATTGTGTAATTTGATGTCCAATTTTTTAATGAAAGTAGTGTTTCATACTTACATTTTTGTCCAATGAGTCACATCTTGCTTGCAATGTCATTATGCGCACACCGTCGTACACTAAACCCGTATGTATCCAAATACCCCATCCCCGTGTCATATTGTATGTTGACTACATGATACAAGGTCCAATTTTGACTCAAAATGAATGGAGCATCTGCTGAGATTGCAAACCAAACTGGTTTACCCGGGTAGAAAATTTCGAGTTACCCGGGTAGAAATTCATCATGCGTTAGAACACTATTGTTTCTTGAAAAATACTCGGGTAGGGAGGGGGATACCTGTAACACCCCGTATATATCCGGTAATGTTATCATACTATCGTATTAAGCAGCGCTTAATTAAAAATGCGGAATATCTTTTTCTTTTCAATTATGATGTCATTATCATTACCAACTTGCTTATTAAACAATTAATAAAACATCGCCTGTATGTAATTGCAATAAAACAGCTAGCTGAAAATACCTCATAACATAGATAATAAAAGTGTGGCTCTAGTTACGGAACTACAACAACGTAGACCGGACCATCTAACAGTTTATACAACTCCAATCTAAGGTACTAACATAATGTGTCATGGACAATCCCCATGCTCACTCAAATAAGGCAACACGCCCAACATCAGTCTCATCAACAACATAAGCATAAATAGCGAAAAACATAAACAACATCCATATCCAGCCATGGCAACAATACAACATAATATCATCAACTAAGCTCTGGCCTCCTGCCGCCAGAGGCATCAGTCACCAAACTATCGGAACCTGAAATAAGCATTCCCCAAACGTGGGGTGAGATCTCTAAACAAGAAATCTGAGTAAGACAAGGGGTCCTCAAGGATCTTCCACCCCAAGCTCACTTACATGTGCAATATAAGTTTAAAAGCAGTTCATCAATATCATTTCTAAAACAGTGTAATGCAGCAGATAATCATGTCATGTGTGTCAATACTATTCTACTGGCCAGAGAAATGCAGGATTTACATACGCCAAATACCCACACTAGTGCTAGACGCTACTTGCATTCACCCCGGATCACCATATCGTATGACGCTACATACTCAGGCTTACCGTCAAGATGAAACAACACATGCATATTAAAAGCCATAACACATAAAGCTCAACAGGATTTCAAATATTCAAAGCATGTAACACAACATGCATACAACCACACCCCCATGGGACATGGTGGAACCACAACATGGCTAAACCGAGGACACGAAAGCTTACCTTGCAAGCTAACTCCCAAAGCCAAGAGTCCACAGCTCAAAGTCCAAACACAGTAGATTCACAATCTGTTATGGACCAATACTATATCAATAATAATGCAACACAATCATATAACTTAAAGACAACGCATTTCCTTACGTTTTACGTCTTAAGGCTATATACCAAGCCATAAGCCCTTAATCACAACGATTCTAACTTAGTTCATTAATTACAGAAGTTCAACTTCATCAATCTAGGGTCCACAAACCCCCAATAGCCTACTGTACACACAGCACAGCTACTGTTCTACGAAATCCCAGAATATCCGGATATTCCTCAGGACCATATCCGGATATTCAATATCCGGATATCTCACTGGACATATCTGGATATGCAATATCCGGATATCCAGAATCCCATATCCGGATATCTAATATCCAGATACCCAAAACCCATATCCGGATATCACATATCCGAATACCATATCCGGATATTTCACGGGCACATATCTGGATATTTCACGACAGAATGCAGAAAATGCATTTCGTGAAGATATCCTTCCAAGGTTCCATTTTTAACACTTAATTACGTTAAAGCATGCATCTTTATATTGATTAAGGTCCACACCCCAGTTGGTTACTAGATTAACTCATTAAACATGCAAAGATCACACCTTTAACCCATTAAAACACAAGCACAAGGTAGGTACAACTCACCAAAGCTCAAAACAGAGGATCAATGGCTCTTGGAGCTCACCACACTGCCTCTACAGGTTCTGGAAATAAGGTGTACGAAAATGCAACACAAAAGGTTGGTCCTTTCTTCACAAAGAAGCTTCTCTAAGCTCCAAAATGCCACCGCAATGGCTCAACACACTCAACCCCCAAAGTCAGCAACCAAGGACCCTCCAAACAGGGGTAAAAACCTAGAATGATGCTCCCAACACACTCACCATAGTGTTTCCCACTCACTCAAGGTGTCTACAAGAAGAAAATGTGAAGAAAATGGCTTCAAGCCCCAAGAAGGAGAGAAGAAGCCTATGGAACAGTGTTCAACAACCTGCTCAGCCAACACTCACGCTCAAAAATCTATTTTCTAGGGTTGAGTGCCCTTAAAGAAAGTATTTATAGCCCAAACGCACTTAAACACACAGTATTAATTTTAATTGCTAAGCTTAGCATTTTGATCCCAAACTCTGGATTCTTAACCTAATCAATTTTACAAGAATTATCATATTTTTCTTATAATTTTCTGAGCACCTTTCTGGTACGCGCTTTTCAAAGCCAGTACCGGTTTCTAGCAACAGTTCTCATTATTTGGACTTGCAACTCATTTTACAAGTCGTACATATCATTCTAGTAATTATCATGCACTTATTATAATTTTCTGGGATACTTTTTTGGTACGCATTTATATCGACTAGCAGAACCGGTATCTGCACTTTTCCTCCGAAAAGCGACTTTTAGCATTCTTAATCGCTTACTATAATTATTAAAGCCTCATAATAATTATTAGAGTCAATTATGAAATCATTTCCTATTTTCTGATAATATATTAATTAAATTCTTTAATTAACGGTGCAGGTTCTTACATTCACCCCACCTTTTTAGGATTTTGACCTCAAAATCAGAAACATACCTGGTCGAAACTCGGGGTACTTCCGGAGAAGCTAGTCCTCACGCTCCCAAGTACACTCCTCAGGAGTCCTTCCGGTCCACTGCACTTTGACCATCGGAATGATCTTGCTCCTCAGCTGCTTCTCGCCGCGATCGAGAATCTTTAGTGGTCCGACGGGAGTCTTTAGGTTCTCCCGAACCTCCACATCATCCGGTTGCACCACATGCGACGGATCTGCTATGTACCTCCGAAGCTGAGACACGTGAAACACGTCGTGGATGTTAGCCAGGTTCGGAGGCAAGGTGGTAGGCAACAGGTCCTACTCTACCAAGAATCTGGTATCGCCTAATAAACCGCGGGCTCAGCTTCCTCACTCCGAGTGCCCGTCCAACACCGGTGACAGGTGAAAGTCTCACAAACACGTGCTCACCCTCACTGAACTCCAGTGGACGATGCTTGATATCGTAGTAGCTCTTCTGACGATTCTGCGCCTGCTTCAGCTTTTCCCTGATCATATGGATCTGCAGGGTGGTATCTTGGACAAAGTCCAAGCCAAACAACTCACGATCCCTAACCTCAGACCAGCAGGTAGGTGTACGACACCTCCTACCGTAGAGCGCCTCGTAGGGTGCCATGCCCAGGCTAGCATGAAAACTGTTGTTATACGAAAACTCCACCAATGGAAGGTACCTATCCCATGCCGAGCCCTGCTCCAATGTGCAAGCCCGCAACATGTCCTCCAAGGTCTGGATAGTCCGCTCAGTCTGTCCATCAGTCTGAGGGTGATAGGCTATACTCAGTCTCAACTGCGTACCAAAAGCTCCCTGCAGCGCCTCCCAGAACCGAGATGTGAACTTCGGGTCCCTATCACTAATGATACTCTCGAGCACCCCGTGAAGCCTCACGATCTCGCGAACATAAAGCTTGGCCAACTGCTCTGTAGTGAAGCTCACCTTCACTGGAAGAAAATGGGCAGACTTTGTCAATCTGTCCACAATGACCCATATCGAGTCACAGCCAACCTGAGTCTTCGGTAAACCCACAACGAAGTCCATGGAAATGCTCTCCCATTTCCACTCTGGAATCTCAAGAGGTTGAAGTTTACCAGACGGCTTCTGGTGTTCAATCTTCACCTTCTGGAAGATCAAACACTTGGACACATACACAGCTATGTCCTTCTTCATTCCTGGCCACCAAAAATTTCTCTTCAGGTCTTGGTACATCTTTGTAGCACCAGGATGAACAGTAAACTGCCCCTTATGGCCTTCCGCCATAACCTCTTCGGTCAAGAGACCTCGAGGAATCACTATACGCTTCTGAAACAACAGAAGTCCATCCTCATTCCAAGAGACACCGTCTTGGTTCTTCACGTAGTCGAGACACTCTCTCTGCACTTGCGCCTCTCGGATCTTCTCCATAAGCTCGTTCCTGACTCTCACAGTCTGTATCTCGAGAAGTGAACCCCCAAACAAGGTGGTCACCTTTAGATCTCGAAACTTCTCTATGAGGTCGAAGTCACCCATCGTCAAACTGGATAGACTCACGGATTTCCAACTCAAAGCATCAGCTACCACATTGGCCTTGCCAGGATGGTACTTCAACTCAAAGTCGTAGTCCTTCAGAAACTCCATCCATCTCCTCTGCCTCATGTTCAACTCTTTCTGATCAAACATATACTTCAAGCTCTTGTGATCACTGAACACCGCAAATTGCATGCCAAACAGGTAGTGCCTCCAAATCTTGAAAGCAAACACAATCGCAGCCAACTCCAAATCATGAGTCGGGTAGTTCTCCTCATGAGGCTTCAACTGCCTCGAAGCAAAAGCAGCAGCTCTACCGGACTGCATCAACACACAGCCCAGCCCTTTTCCAGAAGCATCACAGTAAAGCTCAAACTGCTCCTCAGGATCAGGAAGGATCAACACAGGTGAAGAAGTCAATCTCTCCTTCAACTCCTGAAAGCACGCCTCACACTCGTGAGTCCACACAAATGGAGTCTTCTTTCGAGTAAGGCGAGTCAAAGGGAGAACCATCGTGGAGAAACCCTTGATGAACCTCCGATAGTAACCTGCCAAACCCAAGAAGCTCCTCACCTCCGTGATTGTCTTGGGCCTCTCCCAATCCAGTACGACCTCAATCTTGTTGGGATCCACTGCAACTCCATCTGCTGAAATCACATGCCCCAGAAACTTGACTGATTTGAGCCAAAACTCACACTTAGAAGGCTTAGCATAAAGCTTTTTCTCCTTCAGCACTTGCAGAACTATCCTCAGATGCTCCGCATGCTCCTCCTCAGTCTTGGAGTATATCAGAATATCATCAATGAAGACAATCACAAACTGATCCAGATACGGCTGGAAAATCCTGTTCATGTAATCCACGAACACTGCCGGCGCATTAGTGAGTCCGAACGGGATCACCAAATACTCAAAGTGACTGTATCTCGAACGAAACGCGGTCTTAGGGACATCCTCCGGCTTCGCCCGAATCTGATGGTATCCGGACCGGAGATCAATCTTGGAATACACACAAGCACCCCTGAGCTGATCCAACAGATCATCAATCTGAGGAAGGGGATACTTGTTCTTGATTGTCACCTTGTTCAACTGCCTGTAGTCGGTGCACAATCGCATTGTCCCATCCTTCTTCTTCACAAAAATGACCGGTGCTCCCCAAGGAGACACACTCGGCCGGATGAAATCTTTCGCCGAAAGATCCTCAATATGCTTCTTAAGCTCAGCCAACTCCGGTGGCGACATCCGATATGGAGCTAAAGAAATCGGCCCCACACCAGGCAACAAGTCAATGGAGAACTCTATCTCCCGCTGTGGCAGAAACTCAGGAATCTCCTCAGGAAACACCTCAAGGAACTCCCCCACCACAGGAATGCCAGTAATATCCTCCTGTGTCCCACTCACCAAACCTCCCAACATGACATAACCAAATGCCCCTGCTCTCAAGGCCTTCCTAGCCTGCAGCAATCAAATATATGGCGAGGAGCTAGCTGTAGAATCACACGGAGACATAACCACGCGCTTTGCACAACAATCAATCAGTGCACAATTTCTAGACAACCAATCCATGCCCAGAATAATCTCAAGGTTGGCCATCGGCAATCCTATCAGATCTACCGAGAACTCACGGCCATCCCACTGAAACGTTACATCGCGATGAACAGTGGTAGAAACACATATCTCTCGGGTGGCGGTAGTCACCCGCAGCGGTGGAGAAAGCACAGACATGGGCAACTCAAGCCCCAAAGCAATCGGGGTAGCAACAAACGAATGCGTAGCCCCGGAGTCAAACAATGCATCAACAGCAATACCACCAATAGACACAATACCTCTAACAAGGTTCGGAGCGCGGTCCGACTGCTGCCTATCCAAGGTGTACACACGCCCAACAGAAGGTGGCGCTGCAGGTGCCGAAGTAGAAGCCATCAGAACCATCTGCAAAGGAGCTGCCTGAACAGCTGCAGCTCTCGCCGTCGACGACGGACAGTCTCTAGAGAAGTGGCCCTCCTTGCCACACAGGAAACAAACCAACTGCCCCGAAGCACAACGTCCCACATGCTCCTTTCCGCACCCCGCACATCTCGGAGTGGAAGGAGGCCTAGCAAAGCTCCCCTGCTATGAAGCAGGCCTCTTGAACTGACCAGGCGCCTGCCTAGTAGCCAACTGTTTACCCTTGCCCTTCCCAGCAAACCTCTTGTCCTTCCAGGACGTAGAAATAGGAGTGGAACCAACAGTCCCCTTGGTCTCGTTGACCTTGGCCCTCTTGGCCTTACTCGCTATGCAAACATCCTCAATGTCCTTACACTGCTGAACCAGTGTACCAAAGTCCCTCGAAGCAGCTCCAGCTAAATGCTCAGCAATCACCTCACTAAGTCCCCTACGGAACTTAGCAGCCAGAAACATCGGAGTAGGAGGAACCATCCTGAAGTGTGCAAACTTCACCAGCTCATTAAACTTGGCCAAGTACTCGTCAACAGTCATCGAGCCTTGAACCAATCTGTTAAACTCCCCCTGCTTCCTCTCCTGCGCATCATAGGGAAAGTATCTGCCCAAGAAACACTCCTCGAAGAATGGCCATGTCAAAACACGACCCTGCATCTCATAAGCACGAGAGGTGTTCGTCCACCACTCATGGGCATCTCCCTCGAGCATGTAAGTCGAGAACATCAGCTTCTGCGGATCTGTACACTACATGACCCGCAATATCTTGTCCAGCGACTCCAGCCATCTAGCAGCAGCAATAAGATCCAAAGACCCCTCAAACACTGGTGGCTTATGCTTCCTGAAAGCATTCAGCCGGCGATCTATCACATCACGATCCTCAGCAGGTTCTACCAGAGTCTCCCTCGTCTCAGCGACATGAGCAGCACTGCCAATGTGACTCAGGCTCTCATCCTGAACACTAGGTGGAGGCGGCGGCGGTGACGGTGGTGGCGGTGGTGCATGGCCTACAGCAGGACCAACCCTCATCTCCTCCAACATGACTCTCATCATCGTCATGTTCGCCATCCTGTTCGCCTCGAGGACATCCTCAGTGGTCCTCCGGTTCGCTTAACGAACCTCTTCTGCCGCTATCTGGTTCGCCTCGCGAACAACATCCATCATTGCCGCGTTGGCCAATCTAGTGGCCTCCTGATCGGCTAACCTAGCCGCCTGCATCTCAGCCAATGCAGTCAGGATAGGATCGGGTTGATCCTCAGAAGTCTCTCGTGGTCTCCCGGACCTTACCATGACTTTGCACAAGTTACACAAATTATGAGTTGATCAGGCCCACGCAGTGTGATTACATGTGCATTATCATAAAAAAATTCGACGGAGTAAACACATAAGACAGACACAACCAAACATCCTAGCTATTGCAATACATACAGGCTTTTCCCTCGAGCCATTGCTCTAATACCATAAATGTAACACCCCGTATATATCCGGTAATGTTATCATACTATCGTATTAAGCAGCGCTTAATTAAAAATGCGGAATATCTTTTTCTTTTCAATTATGATGTCATTATCATTACCAACTTGCTTATTAATCAATTAATAAAACATCGCCTGTATGTAATTGTAATAAAACAGCTAACTGAAAATATCTCATAACATAGATAATAAAAGTGTGGCTCTAGTCACGGAACTACAACAACGTAGACCGGACCATCTAATAGTTTATACAACTCCAATCTAAGGTACTAACATAATGTGTCATGGACAATCCTCATGCTCACTCAAATAAGGCAACACGCCCAACATCAGTCTCATCAACCAATGATGCACGGACACGGACACGGGACACGGGACACGACACGACACGACACCCCGACACGTTAATTTTAAAAAATGTTAAATTTCGACACGTTGGGACACGTTTTGATATTAAATAATATTTTTAATATATATAATATAGTTTACATTTAATACATATAACAACTCATAATAACTTATACACTTAAATTAAAGTGTTTAGGTTTGAATCACTTTTTTTTATAGGCAGATTTGAAGCCTTTATCAAACTAAAAAAATATCATTTTCTCTTAGTTTTATATTGTTTTAATTTGATTTATAGTAGTTGGCCCACAATCACGTGCATATTACAGCTAGCTAGGGTCAGATGTGAACGATGTGATATCAACTTTATCTATAATGTATTAAAAAATTATTATTTAAAATCAAATTTGAAATTGAATATACAATGTCATTTGATGCACTAGATAACAAAACTCACTCGTTGTACTTTGGAGGATGAATACACTAGATAACAAGACTTGGATCTGCGTCTCTAAATCTCAACGTGAGAGTTCAAGCTGAATCGGTGGGTTTGGGGAAGATGATATGTCCGGTGATGATGGGTGGTGAAGGGTGGGACGGTGAAAGAAGACGAGAGTTTGAAGATGAGAGATGGTGCAGTGGAGATGGTATGGGGCTGAGGGTGACCGGCGGTTGGAAGTGGAATGGGGTGGAATGAGGGTGATTTGGAAAAGAATGGGCTGTGGTGTTGGGACGGGGGTGAGAGGTTAATTTTTTTTAAAAAAAATATCAAAAAACGTGTCCCAAAACGTGTCTATATACGTTGACTGCGTGTCCGATTCGGTCAAATTCGCGTGTCCCACTAGTCAACGTGTCCCAAAAAGTCAACTGCGTGTCGGACGCGTGTCGGAACGTGTCCGAACGTGTCGGTGTCCGACACACATTTTTTTTCAAAAAACACGTATCCGTGTTTCAGAGTCATCAACAACATAAGCATAAATAACGAAAAATATAAACAGCATCCATATCCAGTCATGGCAGCAATACAACATAATATTATCAACTAAGCTCTGGCCTCCTGCCGCCAGAGGCATCAGTCACCAAACTACCGGAACCTGAAATAAGCATTCCCCAAACGTGGGGTGAGATCTCTAAACAAGAAATCTCAGTAAGACAAGGGGTTCTCAAGGATCTTCCACCCCAAGCTCACTTACATGTGCAATATAAGTTTAAAAGCAGTTCATCAATATCATTTCTAAAATAGTGTAATGCAGCAGATAATCATGCCATGTGTGTCCATACTCTTCTACTGGCCAGAGAAATGCAAGATTTTCATACGCCAAATACCCACACTAGTGCAAGACGCTACTTGCATTCACCCCGGATCACCATATCGTATGACACTACATACTCAAGCTTACCGTCAAGATGAAACAACACATGCATATTAAAAGCCATTACACATAAAGCTCAACAACATTTCAAATATTCAAAGCATGTAACACAGCATGCATACAACCACACCCCCATGGGACATGGTGGAACCACAACATGGCTAAACCGAGGACACGAAAGCTTACCTTGCAAGCTAACTCCCAAAGCCAAGAGTCCACAGCTCAAAGTCCAAACACAGCAGGTTCACAATCTGCTATGGACCAATACTATATCAAAAATAATGCAACACAATCATATAACTTAAAGACAACGCATTTCCTTACGTTTTACGTCTTAAGGCTATATACCAAGCCATAAGCCCTTAATCACAACGATTCTAACTTAGTTCATTAATTACAGAAGTTCAACTTCATCAATCTAGGGTCCACAAGCCCCCAATAGCCTACTGTACACACATCACAGCTACTGTTCTATGAAATCCCAGAATATCCGGATATTCCTCAAGACCATATCCGGATATTCTATATCCGGATATCTCACTGGACATATCTGGATATGCAATATCCGGATATCCAGAATCCCATATCCGGATATCTAATATCCGGATACCCAAAACCCATATCCGGATATCACATATCCGAATACCATATCCGGATATCCAATATCCGGATATTTCACGGGCACATATCTGGATATTTCACGACAGAATGCAGAAAATGCATTTCGTGAAGATATCCTTTCAAGGTTCCATTTTTAACACTTAATTACGTTAAAGCATGCATCTTTATATTGATTAAGGTCCACAACCCAGTTGGTTACTAGATTAACTCATTAAACATGCAAAGATCACACCTTTAACCCATTAAAACACAAGCTCAAGGTAGGTACAACTCACCAAAGCTCAAAACAGAGGATCAATGGCTCTTGGAGCTCACCACACTGCCTTTACAGGTTCTGGAAATAAGGTGTACGAAAATGCAACACAAAAGGTTGGTCCTTTCTTCACAAAGAAGCTTCTTTAAGCTTCAAAATGCCACCACAATGGCTCAACACACTCAACCCCCAAAGTCAGCAACCAAGGACCCTCCAAACAGGGGTAAAAACCTAGAATGATGCTCCCAACACACTCACCATAGTGTTTCCCACTCACTCAAGGTGTATACAAGAAGAAAGTGTGAAGAAAATGGCTTCAAGCCACAAGGAGAGGAGAAGCCTATGCAACAGTGTTCAACAACCTGCTCAGCCAACACTCACGCTCAAAAATCTGTTTTCTAGGGTTGATTGCCCTTAAAGAGAGTATTTATAGCCCAAACGCACTTAAACACACAGTATTAATTTTAATTGCTACGCTTAGCATTTTGATCCCAAACTCTGGATTCTTAACCTACTCAATTTTACAAGAATTATCATATTTTTCTTATAATTTTCTGAGCACCTTTCCGGTACGCGCTTTTCAAAGCCAGTACTGGTTTCTAGCACCAGTTCTCATTATTTGGACTTGAAACTCGTTTTACGAGTCCTACATATCATTCTAGTAATTATCATGCACTTATTATAATTTTTTGGGATACTTTTTTGGTACGCATTTATACCGACTAGCAGAACCAGTATCTGCACTTTTCTTCTGAAAAGCGACTTTTAGCATTCTTAATCACTTACTATAATTATTAAAGCCTCATAACAATTATTAGAGTCAATTATAGAATCATTTCCTATTTTCTCATAATTTATTAATTAAATTGTTTAATTAACGGTGCAGGTTCTTACAATACCCGGGTACGCTTTGCGGTCAACGATCAAACAAGGACAGATTGGTGTTATGTTTTTTGGAAAGGTTAAATTTTTGTAATAGTTTATAATCAAGGTCAAAATGGTAATTAGTTATTTAAAAAGGGCTACAGTGGTCAAAAAGCCTATTGTCTGCACATATACTGTTTAATGAAGTGCTGGTATGTATTTAGCATACGTAATTACATAACCTAATTGAATTCTATGCTGATTTTGATATGAGTGTCCGTCTTGAACCTTAAACCGTGTATGGTTGAGGACATGGGTTGTCTTTTGGTACATACATAAATGTTTTAGTTACAACAAAATCAAATAAAAAATAAAAAGATTTTTTTCGAGTGTCACTCTTAGATAAGGAGGTATCTAACCATCCTTTTGTTTTCTTTGATTTTCCAAAATATAGAGGCATAACATGGCTGATAGACACTCCCAAAAGCGTAAGATGGATGAGAGGCATAATAAGCGTTGCAATGATTGCCCTGTTGGTTCATCCTCTACATCTGTTGGTGCTGGCAATGTGGAGATGCCGTACGGTTATCTATTTGAAAACCGTCAGTCCGAGACACGTGAGTTTGTCTCCAATTATCTTCCTCGGGCCATAGTGGAGCCAAAGTATTTGGATTCAACACTTTTCTTGAGTGAGGGGTTTGGTATTGTATCTGTATTAGACTGCGTACACTTAAGGATGATTGCAGAGATATCCTGTCCATATTCAGAGGAGATGGTGAAGGCCTTTTATAAGAATTTGCGCTACTTTAATGGAGATATCACATCTAGGGTATGTGGCATTAATATTTTCATGACTTCTGATGTTTGGATTGAGTTGCTTGGATATGACTTTGATGCCATAGAAGATGTTGTGCTTTATGATGGGGAGCGCCATACTACAATTGAGGGTTATAGGCGTGCTGACATTGTTCCACATGTGAAGAGGTATGATGCGAGACTTGCTCAGCATGCACACTTTGGTGTTGGGTTGTTGACCGTTGATGCCAGGATTCTTTTCTACATCATGACTCACATTATTTTCCCGCGACCAAATAATCATGGGAAGGTGTTGGAGAGTGACTTGATTGTTATGTGGGCCATCCATTATGAAGTGCAAGTTATCTGGAGACATTATATATGTTGCCTTATGCAACATGCTGCTAGGAAGGGTGCTCTTCCATATGCCATTCTTGTTCAAAAAATCTTGGAGCACTTCCAAGTACCCATGGATATTGAGATTTTGAGGAGTGTGAGAGGTTGGAACCGTAAGTTTGGGAAACGTCTACTAGAGCATTGCAGAATTACCAAGGAATGGAATGTGTGGCAATGGAAATATGAGCCTGCACCTAAAGTAAATTCGATGGATGTGGATATGGTTGGTGTTGGTGCTAGTGCTGGTGATGGTGATGGCAATGATGGTAGTTTTGTTGGTGATGGTGCTGATGAGGAGATCCATTTACCTGCAGATGAGAGAGGATATACTCTTCATGACGTGATGATGTCCATTCATACCATGACACAAGAGTTGAGGGGATTAAGGCGTGAACAAACTTCATTTAGGGCATCAATGGACACTCGCTTGACTAGTCTTACAGATCGGATCCAGCGTCTGGAGCTTGCATATAGAGAGGCTTTGAGCATCATGGAGGAGTTTGCTCCAACTGAGGATGGCGAGTAGGATGGCGCGATGTTGAAACAGGTGAATAGGAGCATGGAGATGATGATGATGAGGAGACCTATTTAGAGTAGTAGTACAAGATTATTTTCGGTTTATATTTTTTTTTATATGATGTATTTCGTTTTATGGCTTTATATCGAATGCCTATTTGCCTATTTACTTATCTTTATTAACGTTAATTCTATGCATTTCATCGTTCAATTACTTATATTTAATGATGTCAAGTGTTCTGGATGGGGAGTGTGAAGTCTGTTTAAATTAACAATGAACTTAATTTTTACAAGACATTATGCAATTGAACCAAAAATGGTGGTTAGGAGCTTGATATCGGATGAAGAGTGTCCTCAAGTGCGTTGGACCCACAAATACTCACATGAAGTCCAATTATGTGTGTAGATGACATACCAAACATGGTTGAATCAACAATGAACAAATTCAACAAGTCATGTTGAAAATCAACACATAATCATGATTTGATACCTTAAATTGGATGGGGAGTGCCCTCAAGTGTATTGGACCCACCAAGATCAATCGCAAGTAGGGGTGTTCAAAATGTTCGAAAGAATCAAACCGATCCATAACCAAACTGCTCCACATTTTAAAAACCGATTTAATATGGAACTGTATTTTATTTTATAAACTGGTTATTTACCAAACCATAAAAATAAGAGTAAATACCCTTTTTCGTCCCTGGCAATTTTCACGAGGCACATTTTAGTCCCGAACAATAAAAAAGGCTCATTTTAGTCCCTAATATTTGAAAAAAAGGGCCACGTTTGTCCTTCCGTTAGTTGGCATCTGACGGCCCAACTAACGGAGCACACGTGGACCGTTACGTTGCTGAGGTGAACTGTTAAGTATGCCAGCGTGGAAGTAATACGACGCCATTTTGAACATGTCTTATGTCTTGTTGGAGTTTTGGACAGCTGAAGGTCCTATTTGTTCCCTGACAAATTTATCGAGGCCCTATTTGGTCCTTAACACTAAAAAACCACCATTGCAGCAAACCTTTCAAACCACCATTGCAGCAATCCACCAACCACAAACCTTTGAAACCACCATTGCAGCAATCCACTGGCCTTACTTGATCTTGAATGTGAACATTATTATGCATGCATTATATATATTAGAAAACCAGACAAGAAAAGCTAGCAAGACAAAAAATGTATATATATTATTCATGGAATTTATAGATGTTGGGGGGGGGGGGGGGTATGCATATGTATATTACCATTCCAACCAATAAGCAAATGGAAAGATGGACACAGTTGCAAAGATTTGGCGGTAAGCAACAAGTATAAGAGGGTTCATGCCAGATTGCATTGCAAGCTTTGAGGTAATATTCATCCCTGCATAAACTTATTATTAGATGTTTGGAAATGTTATCACAGATTGTTATCAATAACAGCTTTCATTTAGCAAGATGGATTTCTTGTTTAGATGTAAATGAAAGAACTAATACAAGTTGGTAAATATTAAATGACTGCCTAGTGAATATTATTATTAAGCTTAGTAAATATCATTCTTGCTGCATAGCTGATCATCAGATCACATGAAGGACTTGATGCAAGGGCTGGTAGGGACAATTTTGGGAATATGTTGAATGGATACAACATAGATCATGATGGAGAATCAGGAAAGCTATATACACTTTTTAGTGCTCCAAACTACCCACAGGTTCCAATTTGCATATGCAGCTAGCAAGTTTATCTGGTACCTATTAAGATAGCCAGAATTTTTCTCTGCACTGTAGCATCTAGTATTTGTTTAGAAATATAGTATGTAGGAATACGTGGAAATTGTTAGCTTGAAATGATAGAAAATTCATACGTAGTCAACGTGTACATTTCGTTAGCAACTCTGCACATGGGAATTGTTACAGAGTACAGAAATATAGGTTTTATCACTTCAAAGGAAGCAGATCTCACACACTTAGTGTTTGAGAGATGAAATGTAGCTTATTACAAGGATGTGTGACTTTTAGATTTGCAGCATCTGAAGTATTGTATCTTTAAAGGTCTTCTATATTGCAGTTTGGTAAAAGGAGATATAACAACGAGGGAGCATATGCACTATTGAAGTGGCCAGATTTCGAAAGTCTTTCCTTTCACTCATTCAAATCAGCATAAAGACCAATGGTAGTGAGTTCTTAATTATCTAGTTAAAAAACAAAGTCTGAACGGAATGTTTTCTTTTCTACTGTAGGGGAAAGCTGAGGGTAAATTACATTGGGCAGAAAATGAGATTTGTATTGTCTTCTGGAGAAGACTTAAAAAAAAAGAATCTAATAATCAATTTGGAACATTTTGTTAACTGTGTCTGACTTTTGTACTGCTTGCTTCCCAGGTGGATCCGTATGTTGATTTTGATGCTAATGACATGGACTTGAGTAAACTTGACTCGTCTCAAATCGTATGTTAGCAAATAGCTTTTCCAAGAAGTGCTCCTCAGCTTTCCTTTTCATGTGATAACTATAGGATGAATATAATTGCCTGTAAGAGCATTGGAAATCCTAATAGAAATAGATAATGTTGTGCTGCATATATTTCACATCGTATTGCCATTAGGCTATTATTATCAAGCTTTACTGTCTAAATTTTACATTGGATTGCTGCAATGGTGGTTTGAAAGGTTTGTGGTTGGTGGTTTGCTGCAATGGTGATTTTTTAGTGTTAAGGACCAAATAGGGGCTCGATAAATTTGTCAGGGACCAAATAGGACATTTAGCTGTCCAAAACTCGAACAAGACATAAGGCATGTTCAAAACGGCGTTGTATTACTTCCACGCTGGCATACTTAACGGTGACTCAGCAAAGTAACGGTCCACGTGTGCTCCGTTAGTTGGGTCATCAGATGCCAACTAACGGAAGGACAAACGTGGCCCCTTTTTGTCAAATATTAGGGACTAAAATGAGCCTTTTTTATTGTTCGGCACTAAAATGTGCCTCGTGAAAATTGCCAGGGACGAAAAAGGGTATTTACTCTGAAAATAATTGGTTATCCATAACCAAACTGCTCTACAATTAAAGAACAAATAAGTATTATCAATTGTGAGTTGTCCTTTTAATGGCACTCTCAGAGACATTAAGCCAGTTGATTAATTTTGTTGCCCTTTTCGTTATGATTTTTTAACTTCATCTTTGTCATTTCAAAGCCTTTGCCTTGTCAAGTTATGAGTTTGCTCGGAAGCCTGTATGTGGTTTTTTTTTTTTGGGAAAAAAAGTTGTTACGTTACATAAGAAATGCTTTCTTAGGATGCAACCATTGGATTTATGTGTAATTTTTTTTTAAATAAATGTTTTCTACTTGAGCTACTTAACTTTTTTTCTAGTTTATTGTTTGGAAGTTTGAGTCAATTGACTAATATAATATGAAAAAAGAATCAAATCCGGTTATAAACCATAAACCGGTTTAGAAAATTAAAAACCGGTTTTAAAAGAAGAAAACTGGTTCGGTTTGAAAACCAAACCGTTTAAAACTGGTTCGGTTCAGTTTTTGTTAAAACCGGTTATGAATTGCTCCATGCACACCCCTAATCGCAAGTCCATTTATACATGTATTAGACATTAGAGCATAATTTGAATCATAAAAGTTTGTGGATTCAAATTTGAGTTGCTTGCTCACTTTTCTTACTCTAGTAAAAAATTATATTGGCATGATTTGCTCGAGTAATTGACTTACTTAGTAAATCATTCTGGTTTACTCGAGTAAGTAGTCTATTTACTTGACTAATTATCGGTCAAACATTGGTCAAACATGAGCAGATTAATATATAGTTCACAATTTTTTTTTTTTTAAAAAAATTGTTCTCTTTTCCTTTAATTTTCAAGAACCATAAAAAGATAAAAGAAAAGAACTTAATTTGTGAAGCTGGCAAAATGATAAAAAAAACTTAAAAGAGGGGAAAAATGGTCAATCTGCCACAAGCCTTATTAACTCCTTTGTTCTCCCATGCCTTCCACAAGGCTTCTCTTGGCACCCTGTTTCAGGCTTTTTCAGTTCAATGAAATCCATGTTTAAAGAAGAGATGAAGTTATTTGAAGAAGAAAATTAAGTTCTTTTCTTTTATCTTTTTATGGTTCTTGAAAATCAAAGGAAAAGAGAACAAATTTGTTTTTAAAAAAAAAATTTGTGAACTAAAGTGTTGTAATTTGTAAGAAGCTGATATGGTGATATGATGTACAAGTGTCTTTTGTCACAAATTCGCTGAGTGATGCTCCCAACTCAAGATGTTAGCTCAGCACATTTTTGATAATTCATTATTTACTACAATTTTGAATAGGCCAACTTTGTAAATCATTGCAAATTCATATAGTTTACAGCCTTGTAAAGCATTCTGTATGTATGTTGTCTTCAGAGTAATAGTTATACTTCCACTAACATTTCAAAGCATTACAATTTCTTACAAGCATGTCAGTCACTTCTGCTAATGTAAATTTAAAATCGTTGTATAAATTTTTCCAATGTTAATATCATGATTTAAAAATATTAAGATGTTTGCAAAATTATCATATCTATGCAAGTAATGTTTGTACAAGTTGCATTATTTGAATTCTTAAACTCCTAGGACTTGTGCCTAATTATGCAGTCTAAGTTATAACACTCAGACATCCCATTTGCCTGCATGTTAACTTCAAGAGATATAATTTAATGCAGTTCACAATAAAGACATTGATTGGGCTATTACTGAAAGGTGGATAGTAGAAGACTTGGACTAGGATTCTTCTAAATAACCTTGCTTTGAGACTGTGTTAGGCATAGTGAATAGGGAATTGAAGAGGTCGTTAGGAAGTTGTTAGTCTGTTATGCTTTGGGCGTTAGTTACAATTTTTCATTTGTTACTTTCTTATGCTTTTTAGATACTATTAGGTTCATAAATAGAGATGGCACAATGTATTTTGGATATATGAAATATGCAATAACAAAGTATTGGTTTTCTTTCTCAATTTTCTCTTTGTTTCCAATCGATTCTCGATTTTTCTCGTAGATATCTGATACGTACTTCAACTCAGATTTGGAAACAAAAGCAAGAATAGATGTTTGTTGACATGAATAACTTCAGTACCCTTTTTATATATTAAGTAAAAGCAAATACAGAGACTCTTTTGCAGAAATTAAAGCTAATACCATTAACACCAGAACTCGGAATAACAATGTAAAGATACTATGGATATTGTGAGACAATTTTAGAGGTCCCACTATCTCCCAAATCCCAAATAAGGGCCCATTCCAAACTCAGATTCCAGCCTCCCTACAACAATGCACACTCTCCTATTTAACCAACCAGACCCTCCTCACAAATCTCTCCAATTCTGTTATCCACGTCAGCCACGTTAGCTAGGCTGGATCAATTCCACTCCTTGCATATGTTGCACTTTCTAACAGAATACTCTTTTGCTGACTAGGATCGTATCAATACTCCTTCCCTAACAAAATCACCTTGTCCTCAAGGTGATGATCATTTTCCGGGATCCCATTGCTTGAAATGTAATGGCCAGCTAATGCACGAGGCTGTGTAACCTCCACCACCGGGATCCCACTGTGTAAAAAATATAGGCCAACAAATTTCTAAAACATAACGAGTACCCACCAGGGTCCCATTTCATTACTGCCCTTGAACCCTCAATTACAAATTTTTAGCTGGTGTCTCTGCCTTTGTTTTCACATAGCAATAAACATGAGCTTTGATTGTCAGATTTTCCTTAGCAGACACAACAGCCTTATCACGTTGACGAAAAACAGTAATGACAGTAGAAAAATGCTCTGTTCCACATATACCTTTCCACAAGTTCCCATAGCTAGGCAAGGGGTGTTCTTGTGTTCTATCCAGTACAAAAAAATTAGAATCTTCAACAAATAAAATATTTTGTTTATTTTCATTGACTACGGGAGACCTCTTAACTACATTGATTACCTCAGAATTTCCTAACTCACGCCATGCTTCAAGACTGCCCCAAGGTCTCAACGCTCCGTCGTTCTCATTTCTGACTATCAGCCATGATCCCAGGAGATTCGAAACCAAGCTAATTGGTTCCTTGATACTGGGCCCACCGTCTTAGAGTGCCAAGAGAAGATACGCTAAGAAATATTAGCGAAACTTACTTGGTTATTGACAACCTCCTCCAACGAAGGATTTGGGCCAATTTCTGATACGCCAACGATTGGTATAGCTGCCACTGCTGCTCCGTCTTCTTTCCTTTCACCCTCTTCCTCGTCGTCGTCTCCCAGTTGCCGATGAAGCTGACGGACCTGACCTATGTGGCTTTGGTTCCAACGCTTGTCGCATATGAAGTCGCGATGTTGTTGCTCACGGATAACAGCCTGAGTCAGCCGTCGTCCATAGTCTACGTGGCTCTCCTGCGTTCGAGTTCCGGTGGCAGCTGTTGACACCTTCATCGCTGGTCCACCCCTCGTGTTGTCCGTCTGAGCATTTTGGGCATTAGGGTAAGTGACGTTGTTGGTTTGCATTACAAATGGGTTGGCTTGACTCAGGCTATTTGAGTGCGTTTGACCCACATTAGCTGAGGCTCCTTTTTTAATATCAGATGGGCCCAATTCGGTTCGTAGGCCCAAAGTTGCTCGCTGGCCTCCCTTTGTCCATGCTCGCCAACTGGCCCAACCACTTCTTCCACCCACACCATGTTTCTCCCAACCGGTCCAGAACCTTCTGAAGAAAAGAAGAAGTGGAAGAAGTCTTTTAACTGAATAATACTTTCTTGATTCATTGAGAGACCCAATGGGTCCTTTTTATATTGAGTACATCCAACTACCTCAACTACTTTAATAAATATGCAACCTCCAACTACATCAATAAATATACAACTACCAACTAAATATACAACTACCAACTACATCAATAAATACTATCTAGAATATTCTACATATTCTACACTCCCCCTCAAGTTGGGAGATATATATTGATCATTCCCAACTTGCTGATCAAATTCTCAAAGGTCGGCTTAAGTAATCCTTTGGTGAGGATATATGCCGTCTATTCCTTGGTAGGTATATATGTCAAGCATACACTACCGTCTTCTAACTTCTCTTTGATAAAGTGACGATCAACTTCCACATGTTTTGTTCTGTCATGATGAACGGATTTTGAGAAATGCTGACAGCAGCCTTATTATCACAATATAATCTGATAGGTAGGG
This sequence comes from Gastrolobium bilobum, assembly GCF_033153095.1. Classification (NCBI taxonomy): domain Eukaryota; kingdom Viridiplantae; phylum Streptophyta; class Magnoliopsida; order Fabales; family Fabaceae; genus Gastrolobium; species Gastrolobium bilobum. The sequence continues at coordinate 50,885 of NW_026899953.1, read as the reverse complement.
AATATGAGATCTTCAACTCCTCCAGAAGCCTTCGTAACCAAATTCCTTCACAAATACCATGGGCTAGAGCCCGAAATTCTGCTTCTTGCAACAACAGTTTGTTTCTTACTTCTCCAGGTCACAAGGTTTCCCCAGACATAAGTACAATATCCTGAAGTAGATCTTCGGTCCATTGCAGAGCTAGCCCCGTCTGCTTCTGTATAGATTTCAATAATCCTTTTGTGCCCCTTTTTAAAGAAAATTCCTCGACCAAGGGTATTTTTGAGGTATTTGAGAATTCTATAAACAGCACTAAGGTGTTTTTCCTTAGGAGAATGCATGAATTGGCTAACCATGCTCACAGCAAAAGCAATATCAGGACGAGTGTGAGACAAATTGATTAATTTCCCCACTAGTCTCTGGTACTGCTCCCTATCAACATCTTCCCTGTCCTCAACACCCATCTTGATATTAGCTTCAATTGGAGTCTCTGCCGGCTTGCACCCAAGCATACCTGTTTCTTGCAACATGTCTAGAATGTATTTTTTCTGAGTTAAAGAAATTCCTTCCTTACTCCGAGCAATTTCCATGCCAAGGAAATATTTGAGAAATCCAAGATCTTTTAGTTCAAACTGGTCAGCTAAACATTTTTTTAAAGAGGTTATCTCCTCGCTATCATTACCAGTGATAATTATGTCATCAACATAAACGATCAGAATAGCAATTCTTCCTTTGTCGAAGTGTTTAAAAAATAAGGTGTGATCAGTCTGAGCTTGGGTGAACCCTCTTCCCTTAACAGCTTGAGTAAATTTCCCAAACCATCCTCTGGGAGATTGTTTAAGTCCATAGAGAGACTTCTGCAACTTGCACACAGAACCATCCCCTTTTTCAAAACCAGGAGGTGGATCCATGTAAACTTCCTCATGTAGATCACCATTCAAGAAGGCATTCTTAACATCTAACTGTTGCAATGGCCAATCAAGGTTGGAGGCAAGAGATAGCAGAACGCGGATAATGTTAAGTTTGGCAACATGAGCAAATGTCTCCTGATAATCTATCCCATGAGTCTGAGTAAATCCCTTAGCAACTAATCTGGCCTTATACCTATTGATGCTATTGTCTGCATTGAATTTTATTGTGAACACCCACTTGCAACCAACAGTTTTCTTTCCTTTAGGTAATGTCACAAACTCCCATGTTCCATTTTTTGTAAGTGCATCCATTTCTTCTAATACAGCATTCCTCCATTTTGGGTCATCAAGTGCTTCTTGGATATTTTTGGGTATCTTGCTACTATCTAACATAGTGTTGAAAGCACGAAAACCTTGAGACAACTTTTCATATGAGATATAATGGGAAATAGGATGAGCAGTGCAAGATCTAGTACCTTTCCGAAGAGCAATAGGCATATCAATGTTAGCTGTACTAGTACATTCAAGTGGGTTGCTGGAACAAGGACTCGAATCAGGATCCTAGCAGTCTAGAGTATCTTCATGTGTTTTGCGCCTGCTGTAAAATTTTCCCCATTTACCATTTACCAAGGAGGATCATTAGATTCAGGTATAGTTGCTCCCCCTGTTTCCTTCCCAATAACTCCCCCTGTTTCCAAAGGCCAAGGTAAGACAGCAGCATCATTTGGTTTCCCAGGCTTATCTTAATCCATACCAATACCAATAGACTCCCCCTGAAGAGAAGTCGGGAAAAAAAAGGATTGTGTCTCATAAAAGGTAACATCCATGGAAACAAAAACCTTACGGAGAGAAGGTGAGTAACACTTATAACCTTTTTGATTAGGGGAATATCCTATGAAGACACATCTAACAGATTTAGGGTCAAGTTTGGACTTGTGATGTGGAGGAATATGCACAAAAACCACACAACCAAATATTCTGGGAGGAAGAGAAGAAACAACACTGAAAGAGGGAAAAAATTTAGTAAGACAAGATAAAGGAGAATGAAAATTTAGTACTCGAGAAGGCATCCGGTTAATGAGATAAGAGGCTGTCAAGACGGCTTCCACCCACAGATATTTAGGGACATGCATCGTGAATAAAAGAGCTCGAGCAACTTCAATTAGATGTCTATTTTTTCTTTCAGCCACCCCATTTTGTTGAGGGGTGTTAGGACAAGAACTTTGATTAATAATTCCATGCTGGTTTAGGTAATCTCCAAGAACAGAATTAAAATATTCAGTACCATTGTCTGTTCGCAGAATTTTGATAGAGGTCTAGAATTGAGTTTGAATCATAGCATGAAAATTTTTAAAGGTGGATGCCGCATCAGACTTATCTTTCAAGAGGTATACCCAACATACCCTAGAATGATCATCAATGAAAGTAATAAACCAACGAGCACCCGAGACATTTTTTTCACGAGCAGGTCCCCAAATATCACTATGAATCAATGTAAAGGGAGAAGATTCATGATATTTTTTAGGAGAATAAGTGGCACGAGAATGCTTTGCAAGCTGACAAATATCACAAAGAAGGGAACTTGGCTTTTTATTGATGAACAAGTTCGGGAATAACTTCTGAAGATAGACAAAATTTGGGTGTCCTAACCTACGATGCCATAACAAAACATCATTACAATCATCTGATAAACATAAAGAGTGGTTTGAAAAAATCCTCCTTTCACAAGGATCCTCTTTAAAATAGTAGAGCCCTTCTTCCTCTCTAGCACTGCCAATCATCGTCCCCGAGTCTTGTTCCTGAAAGGTACAAGCATTTGCAGAGAACTTAGCAACACAATGCGACTCAGCAGTAAGTTTGCTAATTGAGATGAGGTTACAGGTAAGAGAGGGAACATGAAAGACTGAATTCAAAATAATATGCTCAGAAAGTTTAATGGATCCCTTACCCGCAATAGCGGAGAAATTCCCATCAGCTGTTCTTATTCGTGACGGGTGATAGTAAGGGGTATAGGAGAAAAATAAGGTTGCATTACCTGTCATGTGATCAGAGGCCCCTGAATCAAGGATCCAACGATTACTACGTTCAACATGGAATGCCATACGTTTTTGAGCAACATGACTAGTTGCCTCGGCAGGTTGAGATATCAGTTTCTGAAATTGCTCATACTGGGCCTTGGAGAGGAAAACACCATCAAGGTTTGAAGGGACATGAGACACCTCCCCTTTATCTTCGGAAGATACTTGATTAGCACGATTCTTGTTCTGTCCTTTTGGTTTCCAGTTTGGTGGTTTTCCATGAATTTCTCAACATTTTTCACGGGTGTGACCACCCTTATTGCAATGAGAACACCAACGGTCAGAACGTTTTGAGTCCCCAGAAAGACGAACAGTATTCTTTGCTATAAGGGCAGACCCATCAGAGGACTTAGAGTCCTTATCACCCAACATTACCTTTCGGCGAAGCTCCTCCCTTCGTACTTCAGAAAAAGCAGTAGCAAGGGAAGGTAATGGGTTTTGTCCCAAAATTCTTCCACGAACATCATCCAGATCAGAATTAAGGCCAGCAAGAAAATCATAAAGACGCCTTTTCTCTATATAAATTTTGAACCTTGCATTAGCTTCTAAACCTTGAAGGTCTGCTTTATCATAAAGATCTAACTCTTGCCATAGTATTTTTAGAGCAAGGAAGTATTCAGTAACAGTCATTCCTCCTTGATGTAATTCTTTCACCTTGGTGTTGAGATCAAAAGCCTGAGATGTATTGCCCAGGTCAGAGTAATATTCTTTAACAGCTTCCCAAATCTCGTGAGCTGTATCAAGAAATAAATAAGTTTGACTGATATCTGGTTCCATAGAATTAGTCAGCCATGTCATGACTAAAGCATTTTCAGTCACCCAAGCATCATAACCAGGTTCACGTTCTGCTGGTTTTACCTTTTTTCCGTCGAGATACCCCATCTTCCCTTTAGCCTGGATAAACAACTTAACAGATTGACACCATTGCACATAGTTCCTACCGTTTAAACGGTGACTGGTGATCTGCATTGCTGGGTTGTCTCCAGAAGACGAAGAGTTGGGAAGGGGTGAGGTTCCAGACGAAATTTCAGAATTTCCAGCATCCATGGCTTTCTAACAGGTACCCAGAAAAAAGTTCCTCCAAATACGATTTTGACCCTCAAAACAAGAAGAGGGTTGGCCACAGTGAAACAGTAATTGCTACAGTGATGAACAGTACTGCCACGGGTCTTCTGTGGGCTGGCTCGGAATTTTGTTCTGAACCTAATGGTGGCCTTGGTTTCGTGGTTGGAGGTGTCTGTCTAGGTAAGGATTCTGGCTTGGGCAGTGGCTAAAACGAAAAAAAATAAATAGGAAAATGACTTAAAAATAAATCAGAACGGGGAAGAGACTGGAATATAACCAGCTCTTGATACCATGAAAAAAAGAAGAAGTGGAAGAAGTGTTTTATCTGAATAATACTTTTCTTTATTCATTGAGAGACCCAATGGGTCCTTTTTATATTGAGTACATCCAACTACCTCAACTACTTTAATAAATATGCAATCTCCAACTACATCAATAAATATACAACTACCAACTAAATATACAACTACCAACTACATCAATAAATACTATCTAGAATATTCTACATATTCTACGGAATGATATTTTGACTTTCATTTTGTATAATTGACTGTGTTTATGATGTAGCAACGCTCGAAGAAATTAGAGGATACAATGGAGAGGTTTTCTCTAGGTGAAATAAAAATCCTTATTAGCACAAGTATAGTAGAAAGTGGACTTGATATTCAAAATGCAAACACCATCATCGTTCAAGATGTTCAACAATTTGGCCTTGCACAGTTGTACCAGGTTTTATTCTTCCCAATTCCATCCTATTCTTTTTGGTTTAGATATTGTCATATTGGTTGACTCCAATCATTGTTTAGAACTGGTTATTGTTATTATATTTGTAATGTATTATGTATTGCGTTGTCTCACTACATGAAGTCTGAGCTGATACTTTCATGCATACAGATCAGTAGTATCATTAATCACTTTTGTTTTCATCTTACTATCAACTTAATGTTGTTTCAAACAAGCGTGCTTTTAGTATCAACTATGAAAGAAATTGATTGTGAAATGTTTAACTTATAGGGATTCGGGTAGTGAAGAAGGAAAAGAGAGGTTAAAGAGAGATAAAAGAGACTAGAAATTATATTTTTCTCATGTGTATTGATGTTATACAAAAGATGACGCATTAGTCCTTATTTATGCCAGTACTAGATTCCTCTTCCTAAACAAATAAGGAAACAAATCATGAAATATAATGAATATGGAAACCACTCCTAAGAGATCATCTAAGATACTCTAAAATATTTTAAGGTACAACGATGATATTATTTATATTTTCTAGATATTTGAACATGAAAAATCTCTATGTGGGGTGTATGTTGTAGGAGGTGCAGAATGATATGTGGGCCACTCTTGAACTGCATTTGCCAACCAAGCAGTTTATTGTTCGCAATTCTGTACTACATATAATATTTTTGAGCTCATTGGCCGTTGAACTACTGGTGTTGCATCTCACTATTTCTTCTCTGAAAAAATTAATTTGGCTTGTTAAGAACTGAGTATTCTAAAAAATGAGGTTAAATGCATGCCTATTAAGTAATAGTTGATATATACTTGCATCTTACTAATCTATGCATTGAACACTCTTAAAGATCAAAGAACTCCTGTGTGAGGGAACAAGTTCAAGATATAAAACCAATGTAAAGCCCTCACCCAATATTTTAAGCTTTTGGGGTAGTTGATGCTTAACAAATATGATGTAGCTCTTCAATAAATGAATATGTACAACTCGTTAACCAAAAATAAAAGAAAAAGGAACCTGTATGCATTTGTTTTTAAGTTTCTCAGATATTTTTGTTGGAAGAAAGGAAACTAGATCAGATAATCCATTTCTGTTTCACTAATATTGGTAATTTTGTCATTTTTTAAATGTTGGCAGTTACGGGGAAGGGTTGGACGGGCAGATAAGGAAGCACACGCACACTTATTTTACCTTGATAAAATTATGCTCTCTGATCAAGCATTGGTATGTTTCTGATCAATCGTTACCTTGTATTTCATTTGAATGGAAAAATACTGAATACTATTTCTGAATGCATTATTGTACATGGGTTTATTCTAGTATATAGACCTAGCTAAATAATTACTTGTCTAAAATAACTACTAATCTATAGTAACAGAATACAAGTATGCAGGATTGATGTGGGACTATTATAAAATTCCCACTCAAGCTAATGAATGGATCTCTATCATTCCCAGCTTGCTACTAAAATCTAATCATTGACCTGGCTATGTTAGATGCTCTTGAACCCTCCTCAGCAACTAAGAATTTGGTCCTTTCCATGGAGCTTGAAGCAGTTCTCCTTTGTGTCCAGACTTCTTACAGTAGGATTACTAGCGATGGTCCTTCTTAGGTTTGGAAGAAGAAGGATTTGGTTTTGTAGGCTTACTTGTTATCAAAGATGATCCCTTATTGGGTTTGTCATCAAGCATAACAGCCCTATGAATTTCTTCTTCCCTAACATTGTAGATTACCTCAAGAGAAAGGGAAGTTTCTCCTTTCCCAAAATTTATATCCTGATAAGATTATACTCGAGGATCGCTCACTCCTAATGACCTACCAGTCCTACATCCTACCTATTGGCTTACTGGAAAAACATTATCTCAAATAGGCCCAAGTCATTTTTTTCAGTTAGCGATAGGTAGGATGTAGTACCGGTAAGTCATTGGAGTTAGTGACATGATAGTGGACATGGTGGACTGAGTAGTGGCAAAGTTGTGGCTTGTCTTGGAGTCTAACATGATGGAGTTAGGTGGATGGTGTGGCTGGTTCGTGCCTATGTGGTGGAGATAAGAGAATGGACTTGCAGGTGATGCAAGATAAACATGCTGAGGGAAAATCTAGACACCGGGGGTTGCAGCTAGCTAGCTGGGACTGATTACAAATTGTGCGGTAGTGCATTGAGCTGATGAGTAGGAGAAGGAGACACGTGCGGTGGTTGGACAATCGGGGGATGGCGAGTTTGGCGGAAGGGTCAGGGTCACTAGCTTGAGAAGTTGCGACGGTGGACAGCAGTGTGTAGAGGTAGCTGAGGTTGCAAATAGGGTTTTTTGAGTGCAATGAAAGCACAAACAGAAGGTCAAAAACATCCGCAACGAAGGCGACCCTGCAATGAAGGGAGACTATGATTTATTTAGCAGAAGTAGAGTTTTCCAAATCAGGAGCTTTGATACTAACTTGAATGGAAAATATTGAATATTATTTCTGAATGAATTACTATATTCATTTTAATATATAGACCTAGCTAAATAATTACTGCTCTATTGTAGAAGAATATTTTACAATAATTTTCAAAGATTAGTATGTGTTTAAAGATGCAAGACTGATGTGGGACTATTTTCTGAAAACATATTGCATGAAATAAGTACTTTTCCTAGACTTATAGAAAATCAATTGCAAAACTATTGCCTAAAACTAACATTCTCCTTGGTGATTTCCTATAGGAGAGGCTTGCAGCTCTTGAAGAATGCCGTGAACTTGGTCAAGGCTTCCAACTAGCTGAGAGAGACATGAGTATAAGAGGTTTTGGTACAATTTTTGGCGAACAACAAACAGGAGATGTAGGAAATGTTGGCATTGATCTGTTCTTTGAGATGCTCTTTGAGAGTTTGTCCAAGGTAACTTTGATTTGTGATTTGTTTCTTTGTATCAGCACCCGGTCCTAGTTAAAATAGAAGTATTTTGTTGTTTAATTTGCATGCTCTGTTTGTTGGCTGCAAAGTGAAAACTTGTTTTCTTAGGATTTTGCTCTATTGTTAGTTCTTGATCATCTGCGTGTTAGTTTTGGGCTTATCCTATTCTTTTTGACTTCCAGGTTGAAGATCACCGTGTAGTTCCAGTTCCTTATCACTCAGTGCAGGTATGCTTAGTTAAGAAAATTTTCCACAGAGGATTAAAGATATATGCATAATTAATGCTTGATACATGTTTATCAGAATGCAAAAGTTAAATCTCACACTGTTTTCTCCTGGTAGAGGTGAAACAGGAAAATTTAAACTACTGAAATTACACTGCTATTAAAGATTTTCCTTTGAAACCCAGAAAATATTGTCTTCTACGTTTTTTTAGGGGAAATTCTTCTAAGAATATAATAATTCAAACATATAAAAAGTAATTAATCAGTAATTATTGGTCTCGTTGAGTTGGATATGTATGAACTGATTTTGTTATCATCGATCTGTCCTCTGTAAGCTGAACTTATAGAAAAATGGTTTCAAATGAACCATATTCACAGAAGTATCATCAATATCATAAGTTCTTTAACAGAATGAATCTTGCTCTATTGTAGAATTATTTATTATGGCAGAATTCTCTCTTTCTTTCTTTTTTTATTTGAACGAAATTTTGAATTAATTAGTAGTTCTATTAATCAAATAAAAAATATAGCATCCTGCTCTAGGTATACACTTGATTCAACTATACAATCTACCAGATGTGAACCACCTCTCAGAAATATATAACATGAATAAATTAACTATGATTTATGAATACAATTATACAAACACTTCAGAGCCTACACCTAAATAGTCCTGATAATATTATTGCTGGTTTAAATTCTTGTTCTCTACATATGTATGTATGTTTTTGTGTAGGTAGAATCTGTACCTAGCATCTACATAAATGCATACAATAGAGATCTGTGGTTGATGCATTTTATACATAATTATTATTTAGGTTGACATAAACATCAATCCTCATCTTCCTTCTGACTACATAAATTATCTGGAGAACCCTATGGAAATAATAAATGAAGCTGAGAGAGTTGCTGAGAAAGACATCTGGAGTCTGATGCAATTTACAGAGAATTTGCGCCGCCATTATGGCAAAGAGCCTTGCTCCATGGAGATTTTATTAAAAAAGCTTTATGTAAGGAGAATGGCTGCTGATATAGGGGTAACCAGAATTTACTCTTCAGGGAAGATGGTCTTTATGAAAACAAACATAAGTAAAAAGGTATTCAAGATAATGACAGAGTCGACGACATCAGATATACATAGAAATTCATTGGTCCTTGAAGGGGACCAAATTAAGGTAATTTTTTTCTTATTTTTTCAATTTCTTTAATTTGGTTACCTTTGTTAATCATTTGTTCAGTTTTCCCCTTATCAAAGAAGTTCTCTCTTCTTAAACACATTCCCACACAAAATATTTACCTTAAATGGCATTGAGATTTGAGGAGGAGGATTCAGTGCCATGAAATGTAGGGATTATGAATCCAATATTTTTCTCTTTTTCTGAGTATTATGATTGCTGGCGTTTGTCTATTAATCTAGTAATTCTTAATGCATTAGGTATCCTTCCTATCTTTTTGTCTTTACAGACATTTTAGGTCCCATACTACTGCTGGAAATCTTCTATAAATGCAACAAGTTCATGCTTCTTTTTCTTTATGATTTCCCTCATGCAGGCTGAACTTCTATTAGAGCTACCAAAAGAACAACTTCTTAATTGGATCTTTCAATGCTTGGCTGAACTTCATGCTTCACTACCAACCCTCATAAAGTACTAGGTTCTTTACCTGATCAATTCAACCATTATGCAAGTTGGAAACTTGACTTACTGATTACTTCACAAATATATAAACTTGGGCATGGATTTACTGTGTCGAAAGGCCGGGAACTAACCATGGTGGATGCAAGACAAGATTGTATTGCATGACTGACTTGGCAATACAGGTTATCAGAGAGAACAAATTCAGGCTATCAATTGAATAGTGACAGTGCACTTCATTTTACCATGATAATATAAGAAAAGCCAGATCAGTGAAGTTAGTTACAAGCACCTTGGTGTTTGTCCAAATTGTACTCCTGATTTGCATGCAGTATGCAGGACATGAGCATAAAATATAAGGCAGCAACAGCTAGACACCTGATCAGCTTCAATATTGCACTCATAAAAGAACTTCACTTTCAAAAGCTACATATGAGATCATCTAGAGTTCTCAAACAGTCAACATTTGATCAAAATATCCAAGATTCACATTTTGTATACATGAAGGAGTAAAGCATTCTGCTACCACACTCTCTTTTCCCTTTTTTCTTTTCTTGTCTCTTAAGCTTTCGTTGAAGTTACCTGATATGGAGAAATTCAATGTAAAGAATCAGAGCCTCACGCTGGCTAATACTTTCTAAGAAAATCTGGTGAATGGTGCATCTTATTTTATTTTTTTTGCAGATTATTAGGAAACGAATTGTTGTTTATAGTTGTTGCTATCATGTGTTTGTTTATTTTCCTAATACATACCTGTATTTTTATAGAAAAAAAAAATTCTTGCAACCGCAACATGTTTTTCCAATTTTAATGAAAATCATTTGACGAGGCATTTCAAGTTTGGTGGCTATAACCCTATATATTTATGAAAAATATTTTCGGTATTTTATATTTAATTATTAATTACCTTGTAACTAATTCAGTTTAGTTTAGTTTGGTTGTAACTAATTCAGTTTAGTTTAGTTACTCTTTTATTTTTATTCTATATAGTTACTGTAGACAGGTATAAAGTAGAGACAGATCAGTATCAATAATAGTTTTTCAGTTTCTTTTCCTTCTCTTTCTTGAATGTCTTCCGATAATGCATAAGTGTAATATGGTATCAGGAGGCAATTGTCGCTTCGCTTTCTCTTCGTGACTCTGATTTCCTCTCAATCGGTTGGTTTTTGGTTCAGGTTTCAGAGCCCTAACCTGAATCTCTCTTCTCCAACCTCAAGCATGGCATCCTCAAATGTCAGAACCGAGATTGATGATCCTTCAAGTCCTTATTTTCTTCACCATTTCTGACAATCCGGGCTTGGTTCTTGTTTCGCAACCACTTTCAGGAGATAACTATGCCTCTTGGAGTAGATCAATGCTCATCGCCCTATCGGTCAAGAACAAGCTAGGGTTTGTCGATGGATCTATTCAGAAACCTACTAGTACGGATTCCTCTCTTTTTCGTTCTTGGAAACGTAATAATGACATAGTCATTTCTTGGATTTTAAACTCTGCTTCGAAAGAGATTTCTGCGAGTATTCTTTACTCGAAATCTGCATCTCAAATATGGAATGATCTTAAAGATTGTTTCCAACAAAGCAATGGCCCTAGAATCTTTCAATTGCGCAGAGATTTGATCAATTTGTCTCAAGATCAAAGCTCTGTCAGTGTTTATTTTACAAAGCTGAAGTCGTTATGGGAAGAACTCAACAGCTTTCGTCCGTCTTGCACCTGTGGCACATGCACTTGTGGTGGTGTCCGCAAACTGGAAGCATACTATCAAATGGAATATATCATGGCCTTTTTGATGGGGTTGAATGACTCTTTCTCTCAAATTCGTGGTCAACTGCTCCTTTATGATCCCCTCCCTCCCATCAATAAAGTCTTTTCCTTTGTGGTTCAAGAGGAAAGGCAACGCTACATAGCTGATCACTCCAGTTCCAGCACTGAATCGGCAAGCACATTAGCCTTTGCTATTAAAAATGATGCCTCTGCCAAAGGAACTCGCAAAGATCGCCCATTCTGTACTCATTGTCAGTACCATGGACATACTGTTGAAAAGTGTTATAAATTGCATGGGTATCTTCCAGGCTTTAAGCATAAACAAAAACCTAGTGCTATGAAGACAAATATGACTCTTGCAAATCAAGTGTCTGTACAACAAAGTGTGAACTCCTCTCCTGCTCTTTCTACATATGCTGTCACCAACTTTTTGCAGGTTTGGACCCAAATAAGTGCAATCAACTCTTAACTTTGCTATCTGGTCATGTGGCTTCCAAAGCATCTTCGTCCACTGATAGCTCTTCTCATGTTTCACACACAGGTATTTGTTCATTAGTTTTGCTCAATCCTGTGTTTTCTTCACCTACTGTATGGATAGTAGACTCTGGTGCATCCAGACATATATGCAATCATGCTCAGAATTTTCTCTCTTTACGACCAATTCATGGCTCTACAGTCACATTGCCTAATCATGTTTCAATACCTGTACATCACATTGGAGATATTCAGCTTACTCCACACTTATTGGTCACAGATGTCCTTTATGTCCTGCAATTCAGATTTAATTTGCTCTCTGTCAGTGCTCTTACTAGTACTTCTCAGCTCATGCTCAATTTTTTACCTGATAATTTCACAATTCAGCAGATCGACAACAAGAAGATGATTGGCAAGGGTGAAAAGTTGGAAGGACTCTACGTACTGCATACTCCAAATAATACACAGATGTCTCATTCTGCCATTGTTAATACTGTATCTAGTGATACTTGGCATCATAGATTAGGACATTTATCTAGTGATTGTTTGAATCATATGAAAGACAAGATTGGTTGTTCAGATTTACATACAAATAATAAAGTTCCATGTTATATCTGTCCATTAGCTAAACAACGTAGACTTCCTTTTATTTCTCACAACAAGATTTCTGATTCACCTTTTGAATTAATACACTGTGATATATGGGGTCCATACCACACAATTTCTTACACTGGTCATCGGTTCTTTGTAACCTTGGTGGATGACTGCACCCGTTTTACTTGGGTCTATTTGCTGAAATATAAATCTGAGGTCTCAACCATAATTCCCAAGTTTTTTAGCATGATTTTTACTCAGTTTGGCAGGAAAATCAAGTCTTTTCGATCTGACAATGCAAAGGAGTTGAAGTTTGATGAGTATTTCAGTGAGCAAGGAGTTCTTCATCAATTCTCTTGTGTAGAGACTCCTCAACAAAACTCTGTGGTTGAACGAAAACATCAACATATCTTAAATGTTGCAAGAGCCTTATTTTTTCAATCACGGGTACCCATTCGTTTTTGGACAGATTGCATTTTGACTGCTGTTTTTTTAATCAACAGGACTGTTTCCTCTATGCTTGGACATAAATCTCCTTATGATCTATTATATCAAAAGGAGTTTGATTATTCACACATAAGAGTGTTTGGCTGTTTGGTGTTTGCTTCAACTTTGGCTGCACAACGAAGCAAATTTCTTCCAAGGGCTCGCAGTTGTGTTTTTCTAGGCTATCCCCCCAGGTATGAAAGGTTACAAGCTTCTTGACATAGTCACTCAACAAATTTTCATATCCCGTGATGTGATATTTCATGAGAAAATATTTCCTTATCATGGTGTATCTTCTCAACACATTCCTATGGATCCATTTCCGGATTTGGCACTACCAAATATTATTACATCTTCTCCATGTCCAGAATCAGAGGTTGTCTCTCCTCCACAATCCCATGTTCTTCAAGAACTAGAATCTGAGGATACTAATGTACCAGATCAACAGCCTGAACCAGCCAATGATACAATGGTTTTATCAGTTCCAAGGAGATCCTCTCGTGTATCCAGATGCCCAAAATATCTTCAAGAATATCATTGCAATCTTCTCCATCACTCTAACACTCTTAGTACATACACTCTTTACCCTCTATCTTCAGTAATTTCATATGAGAAACTATCTTCTGCACACAAAAATTTTACTCTTAATGTTTCTTCACATTATAAGCCTCAGTTTTACCATCAAGCAGTTAAATTCCCTGAATGGCGTGAAGCCATGAAAGCTGAGTTGCAAGCTATGGAAGCTAACAACACATGGTCCATTGTTCCTTTACCTACTGGCAAACACACAGTTGGTTGTCGTTGGATTTACAAAAATAAGTTCAAGTCTGATGGTTCAATTGAGAGACACAAAGCCCGCTTGGTAGCTAAGGGCTATACTCAACAAGAGGGAGTGGATTTCATTGATACTTTTTCGCCGGTTGCAAAATTGGTAACGGTCAAAACCTTACTTGCTGTAGCATCTTGTCAAGGCTGGATTCTTCATCAATTGGATGTGAATAACGCCTTTTTAAATGGAGATCTCTTTGAAGAAGTTTACATGGATCTACCTCTTGGTTGTAAAATTCAGGGGGAGCATCTTAATCATAGTGGCAAACCTGTACGTCGTTTACATAAGGCTCTTTATGGCCTTAAACAAGCATCAAGACAATGGCATTCTAAGTTTAGTGCTGCTCTCTTAAGACATGGCTTTCGGCAGTCCAAGTCAGATTATTCTCTTTTCACAAAAGGTATTGGTTCATCCTTTGTTGCCATCCTAGTATATGTGGATGACATTATTCTTACAGGTCCTTCTTCTGAAATAATTGAAGCTTTGAAACAGTTTCTGCATTCACAATTCAAGCTTAAAAACTTAGGTACCTTGAAATACTTCTTAGGATTGGAAATTTCTAGGAGCCACAAAGGTATTGTGTTGTCTCAAAGACAATACATTCTCCAATTATTAGAAGATATTGTTTTTCTTGCTTCAAAACCAGTTGTTGTACCCATGGAGCATAAGTCTCAACTTAATAGCATTGATGGTGATATGTTATCTGATCCTTCACAATTTCGCAGGCTGATTGGGAGATTGTTGTACTTAACACTCACTAGACCGGATATTACCTTTGCTGTTCACAAATTAAGTCAATTTGTCTCTCACCCAAGAACACCTCACTTGCAGGCAGCTCACCACTTGCTTAGATGTCTCAAAAACAGACCTGGGCAGGGACTTTTGTTTCCCTCATCTTCTGCATTACAACTCAAAGCATTTACTGATGCAGATTGGGCTTCATGTTCAGATTCAAGAAAATCTGTCACTGGATTTTGTGTATTTCTTGGGGATTCATTAATATCTTGGAAATCCAAGAAGCAAACCACCATTTCTCGATCTTCCGCTGAAGCCGAATACAGAGCAATGGCTGCTACTGCAGCAGAATTGAGATGGTTATCACAACTTTTGCAGGATCTTGGTGTTAACAGCTCTTCTCCAGCTTTGATGTTTTGTGACAATGAAGCTGCAGTTCATATTGCTTCTAATCCAACTTTCCACGAACGAACCAAGCACATTGAAATAGACTGCCATTTTGTTCGTGATCAAGTATCTCTTGGTCTAATTAGGTTGATGCCTATTAGATCTCAACACCAGTTGGCTGATCTTTTCACCAAGCTATTACCATCTTCATCTTTGTTTCCTCTACTGTCCAAGATGGCTGTATTTGATATACACACTCCATCTTGAGGGGGAGTTTTATATTTAATTATTAATTACCTTGTAACTAATTCAGTTTAGTTTAGTTTGGTTGTAACTAATTCAGTTTAGTTTAGTTACTCTTTTATTTTTATCCTATATAGTTACTGTAGACAGGTATAAAGTAGAGACAAATCAGTATCAATAATAGTTTTTCAGTTTCTTTTCCTTCTCTTTCTTGAATGTCTTCCGATAATGCATAAGTGTAATAATCAGTAACTATATAGGATTATCTTTATTTACAGATGTATCGAATATTCTGTATATCTTTTTATCAAATATGGAAAAGTACTATATTTATATTATTTTTATTTTTATGATTATTTTTTTTATATTTTCTTTTTTTCCTTTTTAGGAAAGGGAGTATCTATTCCCCGATAATCAAAAATGCGCTTGTATTAATCAGTAGCAACTGTAAATGCATATTGACCTCAACCGGCAGAGTCCTATTCAAAAGTTTTCTCTTGAAAAAACACCTTATGATATTAATGAGTAGCATTAAAATGTAAGTTGGTAAAAAAATAAGACAAAATCGATATTATTCTTTTAAATAGGAGGAAAAAAGACATGGTATTAATGAATTATTAATAAGAGATTATACCAACAACAAAAAAATACCATCTAACTATATTATCCCTTATGATATATATATTTTTTTTGGTAAGATGGGTAAAACACACCACAACATAACTGAAATACGACGAGTTCTACAAATAGAAGCTAAATCTGCATCAAACAGCAAACCAATTCCAAGGGGAGGGGAATTAAAAACACAAAAATCATCAGAATTAACATTCATAAAAGGAAAATTTGCCAGCCAATTCGCACAACAGTTTCCTTCTCTGAAAGTATGAACCAGATGAACTCTCCAATCCTTTTGAATCCAAGTCCGTAATCGAGAAATCAGATGATTCTCGCGGACTGCATCACCATCACTAGTGAGCAGAGCAATAGCTGATTTATAGTCACTTTCTACAATAATATTTCTCCATCCATCTTCCCAAGCTAGTTGCAAACCCTTTAAAATACCTCAGAATTCTGCTGTAAGAGCATCACAACTACCAATTCTATAAGCAAATCCTTTTAACCATTGACCAGTATCATTTCTAATAACACCACCACAAGCTGCTAATCTTTGATTACCCTTAACCGCTCCATCCGTATTAATCTTTACCCAATTGCTTCCAGGAGCCTTCCAACAAATCAAAGTATCCGAATGGGACAGGTTATTTTGAGCTAAATTAACCTTATGAAAAGCATCTTGTATATCTCTCACCTTGGCTATCACTAACTGAATCTTATATTGATAATCATGAACCTGATTTGGATTGTCATGACTCCTTTCATTCCTCCACTTCCATGCAAGCCAGCAAGCCGTAGCAAACCATATACACCAAGGGATATTATCCATGAAAAAACTAATCTGTGACATGTTTAGTTCTATCCAATCCCATAAATTGGCAGAAAAGAAAGAAACCTGCATATCTATTGGTATCAAATCAGACCACAAATTCTTCATATCATTACAATCTCTCAATAAGTGAATACAAGTTTCATTATGCTCTCAACAAATTGGGCAAGAAGCTGAACCCATATTAAACTGGCTAAGGAAATTTTTTTGTAGGAATTTTATTGTGAAGCACTTTCCAAATAAACAGCCTAATAACCTGAGGTCCGTTCCAATTCCAAATTTTCTTCCAAACAGGGGTCAAATCCTGCTGCTCAACCGCACCAGATAAAGTGGCATAAATACCTTTAACAGAAACTTGTTATGAACGTTCCCATCCAACTAGAAACAAAATGAAAATATTTTTTTATTAAATATGCCAAAAATTAATTTATTTATACTATTCTTATTTTTATAGTTATTTTTTATATATTTTTTTTCTCTTTTTGATAATGTAATATCTGCTCCTGTTATATACAAAATGTGCTCCTAATCAGCGCTATGGCAAGAAACACGTCACATGTAGTAGAAGGGCCAGTAGAGAAACGATTTTTCCAATGTCTGCTCCCTTTGAACTAACTACTTTGGTTTTTTAAATAACTTAGGACAAAAAGAAGTAAATTACCTATAGGAAACTCTAAGTTAGTCCTTGCTGTCACAAGGTGACTACTTTATTATATGGCATAAATTCACAACATAACAGACTGCAAGGGTCTTTTGACCCAAAAAAACACTACAGTTGATTTTAAATAAAAGAGGGCATAATTAGTTAACATTAGCTCAT
The DNA here is from genome assembly GCF_033153095.1 of Gastrolobium bilobum. Taxonomy (NCBI): domain Eukaryota; kingdom Viridiplantae; phylum Streptophyta; class Magnoliopsida; order Fabales; family Fabaceae; genus Gastrolobium; species Gastrolobium bilobum. The sequence continues at coordinate 33,597 of NW_026899953.1, read as the reverse complement.
ATTTTACAAGAGTATAAGTTCCAACTCCGTTGGTGAATGTAAGGACCTCATTGGTGAGCCTGTTAAAGAAGATAGGATATGATAATTTATCATATTTTATTTTTATCTCTTGTTTAGTGGGTCAATAGAATATGATTAGTTTATCTTATCTAATACATGATTTCTTATCCTATGAGGGGAGCTGGGTTACGATTTAAAAGGAATAGGATATCAATATTAGATACTCAATATATCCCCACGCTACCCAATATATTTGTATTTATTACATTTTTTTTTTCTTTCTCCTTTCTCCTTCTACATAATCTTATCAGATTGCTAATCAGGTGCTCATCAAACATAGGATATGATATAAGCTTATCAGTCCCATATCATATCCTACTTTTATCTTGTCCACCAAACGAGCCCTTAATGAAGTTGGAGTCTGCCTTAGTTCTATTGAAATACCAGTATCTAATCCACCTATAGTTTTTATAAAATAAAAATAAAAATAAAAGAAGGGAATGGTCAACTAGATTGCTCAACATTGCACAATTCGATCGGCTCCTTAGTTGTGCACCCCTGCAACATTCAATATTGGCTCCTTAGTTGCAAAATTGAATATTTTTTTATGGAGAAAAATTTCAAAGCATCGGAAGCATTGAACTTTGTGCTTCCTTTAATTAAAAAAGGAATTTTTAGGATTTAAAGAAAAATATAAAATAAAAAATGGGCAGAAATGGGGAGATTTTATTTTTAGTAAAATGGAACACCGAGTTCGATGCTCCAGAGCATTAAAATTTTTCTCTTTTTTCTGATCTTAAAAAAAGTGGGGAACGACCAATCAAATTCTACCATGTGGCGCAATAGTTGCACCATTCCCCGTTCTGCACTCTCAATCTCATCTCTCTCGTCTCTCTCATTCTCACACTCACTCTTTAACTCTCTTATTCTCACTATCACTCCAACTCTCTCTTGAAGTTAATACTTTATTGTTCTTATTTGTTATTTTTAATTAATATTATTGTAATTCTTAATTATTATTATTTTTAATTAGGAATTAGTTATTAAAATAGTAACCGGTGATTATTGATTAATGTTTTATAGTGGCAGTTATCATAACACATCAACCCGAAATTGGCATGCACACTTAAACAAAGCACAGAACGAACAGAATATAGTCATCCATCACAACAAGACTAAAAGTCATTAATTTACAATAGATCCAAAGTTGTCCGATGTTCTAAAATTTTAAGTACATTGTCTCAAGTCACCCAAAATACATATAGAATTTACAAAATTCCTCACATAACATTGGGAAAAGTTCAAATACCCATTTTTTTTATCATTTATCCCCTGTGATTTTTTTCATCCAAGTCCCTCCTTAATAGTGTTAGAGTTTCTAACTAATATGACTATTCTACCCTTTTTACAAAAATACACTTCAGCTACCTTGTGTCATATTCTTCCCCAAGCTATGCAAGGATTTTTAATCATACAAAAATTCTCCAGTTTGTGACAAAATTTGTGAAGTTCCTGTAATAAGGTAAAAAAAAATTCTTTCTTATCTACAATAGATTGCTAGGTGATATAGTGTATGTTGGTAGTTGTCACATTAATCTGTACTACCAGGAATTTAAGGGTTTTTTTTTTCAGAAATTGGGCCTGTATTGAACTTGGGAGCTGTCATTTTTCTCGTTGTTTAGCCACTCTGAATTCTACGGGACAACTTTTTGGTGACATCTAATGTTGGTGTTGCTAGTTTATTGTTCTCGTTTGTTCGCATTCTATCATAATTGTTTCTTGGTATTTGGTGTTGAACTTTAGTTGTTGATGGTTGCACAACAAACATGAAGCAAATCCACCGCAAAAGAGATCATTGGGGGTTGTTTATTGTTTAACATAAGAACTCACACCGTTAATTAAGGAAGTTAATTAATTAATTATGAGAAATTAGAAAATAATTCCATAATTGACCCTAATAATTATTATGAGGCTTAGATAATTATAGTAAGAGATTAATAATGCTAAAAGTCGCTTTTCTGACAAAAAGTGCAGATACCGATTATGTTACTCGGTATAAATGTGTACTGATGAAGTATCCCGTAAAATTATAATAAGTGTGGGAATATTTCTAGAATAATATATAGGAGTTGTAAAACAAGTTTCAAGTCAAAATAATGAGAACTGGTGCCAGAACTGATACTGGCTATGGAAAAGCGCGTACCGAAAAGGTGATGCGGAAAATAAAATAAAAATATGAAAAATCTTATAAAAATGAGTAGGTTCAGAATCCTAAGTTTGGGATTAAAATGCTAAGCATAGCAATTAGCGCTAGTACTGTGTGATTAAGACTTAAGTGACTATATATACGCAAGTTTGGCCCAAAACCCTAGGCACCTTGCATTCCTACATGAAAGGGGAGGCTGACCAGCTCCTATAGGCACTGCTCTATTGATTCTCTTCACCATTTCTTGAACCTAGGGTCATTTTCTTTCACTTCTCTTCACCAAAATACCTTGTATGAGTGAAAGGGATCATAGGGGGTGAGTGTGAGGTCTTGTTTCTGAGTTGTGGCTACTGTCTTGGTGAGTTTTTGGTGCTGACTTTGTAGTAGCATTGTGAGAGGCTTTGGTGTTGGCACTTTGAGCTCCATAGAGCAATCTTTGTTGTGAAAGGGCCAAGCTTTGTTGGCATTTTCGTTCTCTCTCAAAGTATGAACCATAGCAGTTGTTTGGTGAGCTCCAAGAGCAGCATTTGCTTTTGTTTTGAAGCCTTAGGTATGTCCCTTCACTTAATCTTGAGTTTTAATGCTTAAAAGAAGTGTCTTGACATGTTTAATGAGTTAAACAAGTATGTAATCTGTATATGAACTTAAAAGAGTATAAAAATGCATGCCTTAACGTTTTGAAGTGCTAAAAGTGGAACCTTGGATGTGGTATTTCGCAAAATGCAGAATCTGAGTTTGCCGCGAAATATCCGGATATTGGGTTGGAAATATCCGGATATTGATATCCGAATATTGATATCCAGATATGGGGTTCTGAATATCCGGATATTGATATCCGGATATTGGCAGAGAGATATCCGGATATTGATATCCGGATATGCCCCCGACAAATATCCGGATATTCTGGGTTTTTGAAGAACAGTAGCTGCACTGTTCATACAAAATGATGTTTGGGGTTTGTGGACCTTAGACTGGTTAAGTTGAGCTTCTGTATTGATTAGTTAAGTCAGAATCTAAGTGATTAAGGGCTTGTGGCTTTGTGAGAAGCCTTAAGACATGAAATGTAAAGGAAAGACGTTGTCCTTGTGTCTTATACTTGTTGAGTATGATTTTGATATGATTGTTGGTCCAAAACAGATTGTGATTCTGCTGTGTTTGGGCTTTGAAATTGGTTGGACTCTTGGCTTGGATTGTTAGCTTGCAAGGTAAGCTTTCGTGTCATCGGTTTAGCCATTGTTGGTTCCACCATGTCTCATGGGGGTGTGGTTATATGCATGATGTTGTTTTCTTGATATATTGATTTGTTGAAATGCTGTTGAGTTGTTATATGCGAGTGCCCTTATGATATGTGTAAGAACCTGCACCGCTAATCAAGGAATTTAATTAATTAATTATGCAAAATTAGAAAATAATTCCATAATTGACCCTAATAATCATTATGAGGCTTTAATAATTATAATTAGTGAGTAAGAATGCTGAAAGTCGCTTTTCGGAAGAAAAGTGCAGATATCGGTTCTGCTAGTCGGTGTAAATGTGTACCGAAAAAGTATCCCGAAAAATTATAATAAGTGCCTGATAATTACTAGAATAATATGTAGGACTTTTAAAACGAGTTTCAAGTCCAAATAATGAGAACTGGTGCTAGAAACCGGTACTGGCTTTGAAAAGCGCGTACCGGAGAGGTGCTCGGAAAAATATAAGAAAAATATGTTAATTCTTGTAAAATTGAGTAGGTTAAGAATCCAAAGTTTGGGGTTAAAATGCTAAGCGTAGCAATTAGAGCTAATACTGTGTGTTAGTGACTTAACCGCCTATATATACTTAATGGCACTAAACCCTAGGCCATATTGGAGGCTGCCTACGTGAGTTTTCTGATTTCTCTTCAGCCTTGTGCCTCCCATTGCCACCTTCTTCTCCTTTCCTCTTGTGAGCCAAATGTGTCACATTTCTCCTTGTTTTTGCCAATTAAACACTTGGGTGTGTGTGGGGTAACCTTGGTGGTGAGTTGTGAAGCATTTCTGAGGATATGCTTGCTATTGGATGAGAGTGTTTGGGGCTGTATAGTCTGAGTTTGTGTGAGTGGGGCTTGCTCTTGGCTTCTTGAGCTTCAAGAAGCCACCTTTTGGCACAAAGGGTCTAGCTTGAAGTGTATTTTCGTAGCCTTGTGAAGTCAGAACCTTGGAGTTGCATTGGAGGCTTCCTTTCTGCTTCATTTTCGAAGTTTTGAGCTCTTGAGGTGATCCATGATCACCTAAGTATCATTTTGAGGCCTAAAGCTTGTTTAATCTACTAAAAAGAGGAACTTTAACCATTTGAGTAAAAGAATGTATTTCTAGGTTCATAACATGTTGTGTTATATCTGTTTAGGGAGTCATTAGACTCCCAATCGCGTTTGGACCTTTAAATTTGGGATTATGCAGAAGTTGGCTCGAATTTCTGCATTCTGTTGAAGAAGTATTCGAATACTTTTCGTGTAGTATTCGAATACTTGTTCATCAGGTAGTCAAATACTCTTGCTGGAGTATTGGAATACTTTTCTGGGAAGAAAAGTATTCGATTACCTTTGAAGAAGTATTCGAATACTGGAAAGTATTCGAATACAGTAAAGTTTAGTATTCGGATACTGAGGTATTCGGATACTGGGGGCTTAAGTATTCGGATACTGTCGAGTATTCGAATACTTAAGAGAAAGTAATCGAATACTTTCTGGAGAGCTGGAGTATTCGAATACTACTCGTGGAGTATTCGAATACTTCCTGCAGAAACAGCATGTAATGAGTTAAAATGAGTAAGAAAGACTTAATCACTTAATGTAATCTGAGCTACGATTATTGATGAGTAATTATGGTATGGGCAGATTGTGATTGTGCTGTTTGTGGGCCTTGAGCTGTGTGGACTCTTGGTTTGGATAGCTAGCTTACAAGGTAAGCTTTCGTGTCCTCGGTTTAGCCATGTTGTGGTTCCACCATGTCCCATGTGGGTATGGTTGTATGCATGCTGTGTTACATGCTTTGAATATTTGAAATGCTGTTGAGCTTTATGTGTAATGGCTTTTAATATGCATGTGTTGTTCCACCTTGACGGTAAACCTGAGTATGTAGCGCCATACAAGACGGTGATCCGGGGTGGATGCAAGTAGCGTCTTGCACTAGTGTGGGTATTTGGCGTATGTAAATCCTGCATTTCTCTGGCCAGTAGAATAGAATTGACATACATGACATGATTATCTGCTGCATTGCACTATTTTAGAACTGATGATGATAAACTGCTTTTAAACTTATATTGCATATGTAAGTGAGCTTGGGGTGGAAGATCCTTGAGGACCCCTTGTCTTACTGAGATTTCTTGTTTAGAGATCTCACCCCACGTTTGGGGAATGCTTATTTCAGGTTCCGGTAGTTTGGTGACTGATGCCTCTAGCGGCAGGAGGCCAGAGCTTAGTTGATAATATTATGTTGTATTGCTGCCATGACTGGATTTGGATGCTGTTTATGTTTTCCGCTATTTATGATTATGTTGTCGTTGTTGAGACTGATGTTGGGCATGTTGCCTTATTTGAGTGAGCATGAGGATTGTCCATGACACTTTATGTTAGTATTTTAGATTGGAGTTGTATAAACTGTTAGATGGTCCGGTCTACGTTGTTGTAGTTCCGTGACTAGAGCCACACTTTTATTATATATGTTATGAAGTATATTCAGATAGCTGTTTTATTGCAATTACATACAGGCGTTGTTTTATTAATTGATTAATAAGCAAGTTGGTAATGATAGTGACATCATAATTGAAAAGAAAAAGATATTCCGCAATTTTTAATTAAGCGCAGCTTAATACGATATTATGATAACATTACCGGATATATACGGGGTGTTACATTTATGGTATCAGAGCAATGGTTCGAGGGAAAAACATGTATGTATTGCAATAGCTAGGATGTTTGGTTGTGTCTGTCTTGTGTGTTTACTCCGTCGAATTTTATTATGATAATGCATATGTAATCACACTGCGTGGGCCTGATCAACTCATAATTTGTGTAACTTGTGCAGAGTCATGGTAAGGTTCGGGAGAACACGAGAGATTTCTGAGGATCAACCCAATCCTATCCTGACTGCATTGGCTGAGATGCAGGCGACTAGGTTAGCTGATCAGGAGGCCACTAGATTGGCCAACGCGGCAATGATGGATGCTGTTCGCGAGGTGAACCGGATAGCCACAGGGAGGTTCGTGAAGCGAACCGGAGGACCACTGAGGATGTCCTCGAGGCGAACAGGATAACGAACATGACGATGATGAGAGTCATGTTGGAGGAGATGAGGGCTGGTCCTGCTGTAGGCCATGCACCACCGCCACCGCCGTCGCCTCCACCTAGTGTTCATGATGAGAGCCTGAGTCACATTGGCAGTGCTGCTCATGTCGCTGAGACGAGGGAGACTCTTGTAGAGCCTGCTGAGGATCGTGATGTGATAGACCGCCGGCTGAATGCTTTCAGGAAGCATAAGCCACCTGTGTTTGAGGGGTCTTTGGATCCTATTGCTGCTGCTAGATGGCTGGAGTCGCTGGACATGATATTTCGGGTCATGCAGTGTACAGATCCGCAGAAGCTGATGTTCTCGACTTACATGCTAGAGGGCGATGCCCATGAGTTGTGGACGAACACCTCTCGTGCTTATGAGATGCAGGGTCGTGTTTTAACATGGCCATTCTTCGAGGAGTGTTTCTTGGGCAGATATTTTCCCTATGATGCGCAGGAGAGGAAGCAGGGGGAGTTTGATAGATTGGTTCAGGGCTCGATGTCTGTTGACGAGTACTTGGCCAAGTTTAATGAGCTGGTGAAGTTTGCACAATTCAGGATGGTTCCTCCTACTCCGATGTTTCTGGCTGCTAAGTTCCGTAGGGAACTTAGTGAGGTGATTGCTGAGCATATTGCTGGAGCTGCTTCGAGGGACTTTGGTACACTGGTTCAGCAGTGTAAGGACATTGCGGATGTCTGCATAGCGAGTAAGGCCAAGAGGGCCAAGGTCGACGAGACCAAGGGGACTGTTGGTTCCACTCCTGTTTCTACGTCCTGGAAGGACAAGAGGCTTGCTGGGAAGGGCAAGGGTAAACAGTTGGCTACTAGGCGGGCGCCTGGTCAGTTCAAGAGAACTGCTTCACAGCAGGGGAGTTTTGCTAGGCCTCTTTCCACTCCGAGATGTGCGGGGTGCGGAAAGGAGCATGTGGGACGTTGTTCTTCGGGGCAGTTCGTTTGTTTCCTGTGTGGCAAGAAGGGCCACTTCTCTAGAGACTGTCCGTCGTCGACGGCGAGAGCTGCAGCTGTTCAGGCAGTTCCTTTGCAGATGGTTCCGATGACTTCTACTTCGGCACCTGCAGCGCCACCTTCTGTTGGGCGTGTGTACACCTTGGATAGGCAGCAGTCGGACCGCGCTCCGAACCTTGTTAGAGGTACTGTGTCTATTGGTGGTATTGCTGTTGATGCATTGTTTGACTCCGGGGCTACGCATTCGTTTGTTGCTACCCCGATTGCTTTGGGGCTTTAGTTGCCCATATCTGTGCTTTCTCCACCGCTGCGGGTGACTACCGCCACTGGAGAGATATGTGTTTCTACCACTGTACATCGCGATGTAGAGCTTCACTGGGATGGCCGTGAGTTCTCGGTAGATCTGATAGGATTGCCGATGGCCAACCTTGAGATTATTCTGGGCATGGATTGGTTGTCTAGAAACTGTGCACTGATTGATTGCTGTGCAAAGCGCGTGGTGATGTCTCCGTGTGATTCCACAGCTAGTTCCTCGCCATATATTTCATTGCTGCAGGCTAGGAAGGCCTTGAGAGCAGGGGCATTTGGTTATATCATGTTGGGAGGTTTGGTGAGTGGGACACAGGAGGATATCATTGGCATTCCTGTGGTGAGGGAGTTCCTCGAGGTGTTTCCTGAGGAGATTCCTGAGTCTCCGCCACAGCGGGAGATAGAGTTCTCCATTGACTTGTTGCCTGGTGTGGGGCCGATTTCTTTAGCTCCATATCGGATGTCGCCACCGGAGTTGGCTGAGCTTAAGAAGCATATTGAGGATCTTTCGGCGAAAGATTTCATCCGGCCGAGTGTGTCTCCTTGGGGAGCACCGGTCATCTTTGTGAAGAAGAAGGACGGGACAATGCGATTGTGCACCGACTACAGGCAGCTGAACAAGGTGAAAATCAAGAACAAGTATCCCCTTCCTCGGATTGATGATCTGTTGGATCAGCTCAGGGGTGCTTGTGTGTATTCCAAGATTGATCTCCGGTCCGGATACCATTAGATTCGGGTGAAGCCGGAGGATGTCCCTAAGACCGAGTTTCGTTCGAGATATGGTCACTTTGAGTATTTGGTGATCCCGTTTGGACTCACCAATGCACCGGCAGTGTTCATGGATTACATGAACAGGATTTTCCAGCCGTATCTGGATCAGTTTGTGATTGTCTTCATTGATGATATTCTGATATACTCCAAGACTGAGGAGGAGCATGCAGAGCATCTGAGGATAGTTCTGCAAGTGCTGAAGGAGAAAAAGCTTTATGCTAAGCCTTCGAAGTGTGAGTTTTGGCTCAAATCAGTCAAGTTTGTGGGGCATGTGATTTCAGCAGATGGAGTTGCAGTGGATCCCAACAAGATTGAGGCCGTACTGGATTGGGAGAGGCCCAAGACAGTCACGGAGGTGAGAAGCTTCTTAGGTTTGGCAGGTTACTATCGGAGGTTCATCAAGGGTTTCTCCATGATGGTTCTCCCTTTGACTCGCCTTACCCGAAAGGAGACTCCATTTGTGTGGACTCACGAGTGTGAGGCGTGCTTTTAGGAGTTGAAGGAGAGATTGACTTCTTCACCTGTGTTGATCCTTCCTGATCCTGAGGAGCAGTTTGAGCTTTACTGTGATGCTTCTGGGAAGGGGCTGGGTTGTGTGTTGATGCAGTCTGGTAGAGCTGTTGCTTTTGCTTCGAGGCAGTTGAAGCCTCATGAGGAGAACTACCCGACTCACGATTTGGAGTTGGCTGCGATCGTTTTTGCTTTCAAGATTTGGAGGCATTACCTGTTTGGTTTGAGGTTTGTGGTGTTCAGTGACCACAAGAGTTTGAAGTACCTCTTCGACCAGAAGGAGCTGAACATGAGGCAAAGAAGATGGATGGAGTTCATAAAGGATTACGACTTTGAGTTGAAGTACCATCCTGGCAAGGCCAATGTGGTAGCTGATGCTTTGAGCCGGAAACCCGGGAGCTCATCCAGTTTGTTACTTGGTAACTTTGATGTTGTTGAGAAGTTCCGAAACCTGGCAGTGACCGCTCCAAGTGAGGGAGTACTTCTCGAGTTGGAAGCAGCAGATGTTGTGAACGAGCTGTTAGAAAAGATCAAAGAGGCACAAGTTCAGAGAGAGTGTCTGGATTATGTGAAGAACCAAGACGGTGTGTCTTGGAATGATGATGGATTGCTTTTGTTTCAGCAGAGGATTGTAGTTCCTCGAGGTCCGTTGACAGAAGAGATTATGGCAGAGGGCCATAAGGGTCAGTTTTCTATCCACCCTGGTGCAACTAAGATGTATCAAGACTTGAAGAAGAACTTCTGGTGGCCGGGCATGAAGAAAGATGTTGCTATCTTTGGGTCCAAGTGTTTGGTTTGTCAGAAAGTGAAGATTGAGCACCAGAAGCCGTCTGGTAAACTTCAACCTCTTGAGATTCCAGAGTGGAAATGGGAGAGCATTTCCATGGATTTCGTTGTGGGTTTGCCGAAGACTCAGGTTGGCTGTGACTCGATATGGGTCATTGTGGACAGACTGACGAAGTCTGCCCATTTTCTTCCAGTGAAGGTGAGCTTCACTACAGAGCAGTTGGCCAAATTGTATGTTCGCGAGATTGTGAGGCTTCACGGGGTGCCCGTGAGTATCATCAGGGATAGGGACCCGAAGTTCACATCTCGATTCTGGGAGGCGCTGCAGGGAGCTTTTGGTACGCAGTTGATAACATGTTGTGTTATATCTGTTTAGGGAGTCATTGGACTCTCAATCGCGTTTGGACCCTTAAATTTGGGATTATTCAGAAGTTGGCTCGAATTTCTGCATTATGTTGAAGAAGTATTCGAATACTTGTTCATCAGGTAGTCGAATACTCTTGCTGGAGTATTGGAATACTTTTCTGGGAAGAAAAGTATTCGGTTACCTTTGAAGAAGTATTCGAATACTGGAAAGTATTCGAATACAGTAAAGTTTAGTATTCGGATACTGAGGTATTCGGATACTGGGGGCTTAAGTATTCGGATACTGTCGAGTATTCGAATACTTAAGAGAAAGTAATCGAATACTTTCTGGAGAGCTGGAGTATTCGAATACTACTCGTGGAGTATTCGAATACTTCCTGCAGAAACAACATGTAATGAGTTAAAATGAGTAAGAAAGACTTAATCACTTAATGTAATCTGAGCTATGATTATTGATGAGTAATTATGGTATGGGCAGATTGTGATTGTGCTGTTTGTGGGCCTTGAGCTGTGTGGACTCTTGGTTTGGATAGCTAGCTTACAAGGTAAGCTTTCGTGTCCTCGGTTTAGCCATGTTGTGGTTCCACCATGTCCCATGGGGGTATGGTTGTATGCATGCTGTGTTACATGCTTTGAATATTTGAAATGCTGTTGAGCTTTATGTTTAATGGCTTTTAATATGCATGTGTTGTTCCACCTTGACGGTAAACCTGAGTATGTAGCGCCATACAAGACGGTGATCCGGGGTGGATGCAAGGAGCGTCTTGCACTAGTGTGGGTATTTGGCGTATGTAAATCCTGCATTTCTCTGGCCAGTAGAATAGAATTGACACACATGACATGATTATCTGCTGCATTGCACTATTTTAGAACTGATGATGATAAACTGCTTTTAAACTTATATTGCACATGTAAGTGAGCTTGGGGTGGAAGATCCTTGAGGACCCCTTGTCTTACTGAGATTTCTTGTTTAGAGATCTCACCCCACGTTTGGGGAATGCTTATTTCAGGTTCCGGTAGTTTGGTGACTGATGCCTCTGGCGGCAGGAGGCCAGAGCTTAGTTGATAATATTATGTTGTATTGCTGCCATGACTGGATTTGGATGCTGTTTATGTTTTCCGCTATTTATGATTATGTTGTCGTTGTTGAGACTGATGTCGGGCATGTTGCCTTATTTGAGTGAGCATGAGGATTGTCCATGACACTTTATGTTAGTATTTTAGATTGGAGTTGTATAAACTGTTAGATGGTCCGGTCTACATTGTTGTAGTTCCGTGACTAGAGCCACACTTTTATTATATATGTTATGAGGTATATTCAGATTGCTGTTTTATTGCAATTACATACAGGCGTTGTTTTATTAATTGATTAATAAGCAAGTTGGTATTGATAATGACATCATAATTGAAAAGAAAAAGATATTCCGCAATTTTTAATTAAGCGCAGCTTAATACGATATTATGATAACATTACCGGATATATACGGGGTGTTACAATATGCATGTGGTGTTCTACCTATACGGTAAGCCTGAGTATGTGGTACATACAAGAGGGTGAGGCTGTGGGTGAGGTGCAAGCGATGTTCCTTTTACTAACTGTAGGTAATAGACGTATTCCTGCATTTCTCTAGCCAGTAGAATAGTTAAAACACACATGGCATGAATATATATTGCACTGCATAGTTTTGGAACTCATACTGTTAAATGTTTTTGAACTGATATTGCACGTGTAAGTGAGCTTGGGGTGGAAGATCCTTGAGGACCCCTTGTCTTACTGAAATTTCTTTTTAGAGATCTCACCCCACGTTTGGGGCACATATTTCAGGTTCAGGTAATGCGGGGGTTGAGACCTCTAGCGGCAGGAGGCCGGAGCTTAGCTGATTATATGTTGTTATGCTACTTACGTTGGATGCTGAATATTGACTGTTGCCTCTTATGCTTTTAGCTTCATGATGTTATTGTTGAGACTGCTGAGGGACTTTGTTGCCTTATTTGGGTGAGCATGAGGATTGTCCATGCCACTTTGACTTGACTTTATGCTTAGTTGTTTCTAGTTGTAATTAATAATGTATCTGGATATTATCCGAACTACGTGTTGTAGATCCGTGACTTAGATACTCACATATATGTTATGAGGTATTTCAGTTAGTTGTCTTTTGCAATTTACATACAGGCGATGTCTTATGAAATAAATTAAGTAATTCAACTTGGCTAATGATAATGACGTCAAAATTGAACAGAAAAAGATATTCCACATTTTTTTAAATTAAGCGTGGCTTAATACGATGATATGATAACTAACCGGATATATACGGGGTGTTACATTTAATTTAGAGGGCACTCGTGATTCTAGATCTATTAGAGGGTTTTTTGTTCCAATGTCATTAGTTGTATTGAACTACACCCATGTTTATTACATTAATTAGTGTACGATCCAATCGTTTATAGACTCCAAGCATTGAATTGTGAATAGTTAATTCTTTAGTTTAAACTCCAAACATTAAATTGTGAATAGTTCATTCTTTAGTTCAAACATTCAGATTGGGTTATTCTACAGCTATCTTGTCGGGATTTCATTCAATTTGATTCAAGGTTCTTTTCGTGAATTGCTATAAATGAAATCCACGGTTACTCGGTACTGTAGATATTATTATTTTTAAAAGAATCGAATAGGTTGTGCGGAACATAGTGCTTCTGTCATCTGTCTTGTAATTGACATCTTGATCCTAATTTAATTTTCGTGGTTGTGGACTTTTGGTCACAGCACTAAAATGATCTACCTGTAACACTAGTCATCCTGCAATTGTTTTTTATTTTCTACATGCTCTGTGGTTTATAATTATATAGATTTACTTATTAAAAGATACTATGAATTCTAAACATATCTATTGAATTGCAGTGGTTGGAAAGAAATGATGGATGAAAGTACTTAAGATTTAGTAAATCCATCTACAATTGAAGTAGAAGAAGATCTTACATCACCTCCTATGGATGAAAGGGGTCTCTTAGCAACTCAAAATGATTCAATGCAACTCTCACAGGTATTCATTTATCATTCCCCTTTTCTCAAATTCACTTTTTGTTGGGTTTGATACTTAGAAACTACCTTCTACTTCTCTTGGTTTAACGTCACAAATCTGAATTTTACAAGTTCTTTGATGGCATAGATGATAATGGAAGTGAGTTTGAAGATGATTTGTGGAATGATGAAACATTTGACGTAACTAGCAAGGCAAAGCTAGTAGTCATTGGATGAGGAAGAAGTGAAGGAATTTATGTGTCCGTTGTGTTGAGATATTCAAGTGTGATGAGTCCCACATTGGTTGGTAATGAGCTAAGTGAAGAGTATATAAGTGAAAGGACCCATGAACTCAATGTCTTAAGGTTTTGGGTTGAGACATGGTGTCGGATCCACTTGCTACGGTTGGTGTAGCCTTAACTCATTGGTGGTGGTTCCCCGCCACGGGCTTCCCCTGGACCTGCTTGACATTGGAGTTTGAGGGAACGAATTTCCCAACAGTGGTATCAGAGCCGGATTGGGCTCGAGCTAGCCTAGTGATTGGCTAGGAGGCGGGTCGAGTACTTTGCGCTTCGGGTACTCGGTTGAGGGGGAGCATACCAATGGTGGGTTTCACACTTGAGGGGGAGATTGTTGAGATATTCAAGTGTGATGAGTCCCACATTGGTTGGTAATGAGCTAAGTGAAGAGTATATAAGTGAAAGGACCCATGAACCCAATGCCTTAAGGTTTTGGGTTGAGACATGGTGTCGGATCCACTTGCTACGGTTGGTGTAGCCTTAACTCATTGGTAGTGGTTCCCCGCCACGGGCTTCCCCTGGACCTGCTTGACATTGGAGTTTGAGGGAACGAATTTCCCAACACGTTGCACCTGATGAATTAGAGTCATTGGAAAATAGTGATAATGAACAATCAAAATACCCTAATTTCAATGCAGATAATGTAGATGAGGATAAGATTAAACTAGCAGTTGGCATGAAATTTGCCAATGTTTATGAATTTAGAGAGGTTTTGAATGAATGGTCAATTTCTCATGGTTTTGAATACACATGTGTGAAAAATGATAAGAATAAAGTAAGGAGTTTGTAAGGTGTCTAAGGATTGTCCATTCTTATAACATGCATCATTGGTTGGTGGAGAGAGTACATTTCAAATCAAAACATGGAATCCTGAGCACACTTGTCCAAGAGAAACAACAAACAACCTTATTACTTCCAACTACTTAGGGAAAAAATTATTGGAGGATTTTATATCCAATCCAAAGGAGTCAATAATTGGTATGAGGAATCGACTTAATAGGAGTCTTGGTTTTGAGATCGGGATACAACATGTGTATCGAGCAAGAAGAAAGGCAATGAAGACCATACTTGGAGATCATGTGCAACAATTTGAAGTGACTCGTGCATATTGTGAGGTTATTCTAAAGACAAATCCTAGAAGCATAGTTAAGTCTTGTACTGAGCCATAACCTCTAGTGATGGTTGAAGGGATAATGAAAAAATTGCTTCCTAGATTTCAAAGAATATATGTCACTTTTCATGCGATGATAGCTGGATTCATTGCAGGTTGCATATCGATAATTAGTCTTGATGGTTGTTTCTTGAAGACACATTTTTGATGTCATCTTCTAAGCGCTATAGCACGGGATGGAAATGACAACATGTTCCCTATTGCTATAGCTGTTGTGAAAGCTGAAAATAATGATAGTTGGACTTGGTTATTAACTACTCTTCTTGATGGGTTGTATTAAATTGATCCTAACAATTTAGTCTGTATGTCAGGCATGCAAAAGGTAAATAAAAAATGACAATTGACAATTAAAGTTGATCCTACAAACTCAGTCTTCATGTCACCTTATGTTTTTATTTTTTTAGGGTTTTGTTCAAACATTTGATGATATCTTGCCTAACACTAAACATAGGTTCTCTCAAGCACCTATATGAAAATTATAAGAAGCAATTTAAAGGTAAACAATACAAAGACTTAGTCTGGCAAGCGGCCATTGCAACCATTGAAAATGCTGGAACAGTGATCATTTTGTCACTGTTGACAAAAAAAATTATCAGGCTGCCACGCAAACAGTAAATTTTGCCAAAATGTCACGTGGCATATTTCGCTACACTGTGTAGCGAAATATGTGTGCAAATAATTCGCTACATAGTGTAGCGAATTTCTCCAATTTTGACACATGGCATTTTTGGTTCTGACGTGGCATATTTCGCTACACTGTGTAGCGAATTATTTGCACACATATTTCGCTACACAGTGTAGCAAAATATGCCACGTGGCATTTTGGCAAAATTTATTGTTAGCGTGTCAGTTTGGTAAATTTTTTTGCCAACAGTGGCACTTTGGTCACTGTTCGAAAAATGCTTTTTAGCATACTATGAAAAAGCTACAGAAAATGGATGATGGGAAGGCTTATGCTTATCTGAAGCATATCCCCCTCAAATCATGGTCAAGTTCGAATTTTAATTACACGGCAAAAGCTGATGTTTTAGTTACCAATATCACTGAATCATTTAATGCATATATTTTACAAGCTAGGGAAATGCCAATAATATCAATGATTGAATAGATTCGGAAGAAGCTCATGAAACGTTTGTATGCGAAAAAGACCGATATGGAGAAATATATTGTACTGATGACACCAAATATACAGCAAAGACTAGATAGACTCAAAGCAATATCCAGAGATTGTATTGTTGTACCTACAACTAAAAAAAGTTGAAGTAACATGGCATAGGAAGTCATTCTCCACTGATATTGAGGAAAAACATTGCAGCTATCGAGTTTGGGGATTAACAGAAATACCTTGCGTCCATGGAATTGCAGCAATCAGATATTAGCTAGAGAGGGACACCAGAAGACTAAGCTGACAAATGTTTCTCAAAGGTAACATATTCAAAGGTATATTCATCCTTTATTAGCCCTATTCCCAATCTTGATAACTATTTAGCTAGTAATGGTTCAACTGTTGTTGCATTTCCTGTTATCAAGAAGCCACCTTGTAAGTCTAAGAAGATGAGGCAAAAGAAACTCGATAAGCTTCAAAATCCTTATAAGGTGACGAGGATGAATAAACCTATCCGATGTGGAAAATATGGTGTTGAGGGACATAATGTTCAAAATTGTAAGGCATCTATCATTGGAGAAACAAAGCAAGGGTTCGACATTGAAGAGAGCAAGTGCAACAGATAGCTCAACCTCCTACACGGAGACAAAAGGTAATGGAGTATTGTACAATTGTTTTCATGTTATTTTATTTTATATCTATATATATATATATATATATATTATAACAACGGTGTCTTGCATTGGTAGATGGTTACCCGAGGAGAGAAACATCGTGTTGCTTCTTTGTCACCTAACGAAGGTCAAACAACTTAAATTCTAGTTTAATCAACACCAACAATGAGAGATAGGGAATAGGCCTAAATTGTTTTAAGTGAGTTGGACCTTGCACTTTAGAAATCAACACCAACAATGTAGAATTTATTGATGTAATCAGATCTGGGTTCTTCCACATATCATGAAAAAACCTCACCACTTGATCCTTCATATTGTTCGAATTACGTTGAAAAAATAGAGCGGGGAAATCTCCTCATGAGTTGGCTCTCTTGACATATTATTTATTTCATTAACAGTAAGAGAAGACCACATGTTAGCAGACTCCAGCCACCTCCTATTTTCAATCTCTTCAGTGAATAAATTGCTATAGAATGAGTGAATCAATTGTATAAGCTCCTCCATCTCGGAAATCCATTGATCAGAGTCATTTTTTAGAATGAGTGAATCAACTGTGTTCAAATGAGTCACGAAAAAGCTGCTCCTGTCGGTATATTGCTTCCCACGTTAATTCCATTGATTCGAATAAAGATTGGTATGTATTTTCTGACTGTACCTCATCGATCTCGCGTTAAATATAAGTGATAGTATTAACATTTACGTTGGTAAAAATAAGAAAATATCAATATTATTCTTTTAAATAGGAGGAGAAGAAAAACGTAGTTTTAATAAATTTTTAACAAAAGATTGTACCCAAAAAAAAAATGTCGTTACCAAAACGATATCTATGCTATCGCTTTTGTCAACTACATTTTTGTTTCCCTTCAAACTAAATACTTTTGTTTTTTTATAGAAAGAAAACTTACGATAAAAATGAATTTCCAAATTATCTATACGAAACTTTTAATTAGTTAGACCTTGTTAGCACAAGGTAACTATGGCTTTATAATCATTTGAATGTCATTATTTTAAAAAATAAATAAAACAATTTAAAACTGAAAAAAGTTATCAAAATAATGTAATAAAATACGCATTGAGGGGGTGCGCATTTAAATCGCACAGAAGATTGTTGTTTTCAGGCGTTGATCGAATCAGTTGCTGCTACGTGACTAAATAAATATTAGTCACAGTTAAACACTTTAATTTGCGCTACTTTTTAGCAAACGATTCAATCAAGGCCTAAATGCTCATCAGCCTCGACTTAAACTCGCACCTTCTTAATGTGCGTTTTATTAATCATCTTTTTATAATTATTATATTATTTAAAATTAAAATCAGAATGAAAAATGGTGTAAATGGATCAAGCAGTGTTTTAAAACCCCACCCCCGGTTCACCCGGATCAACGCTGACCCCTCCCCTCTGAGGGTTGGGTTGGACCCTATATGCATATCGACCCCTCCGACTCCCAAAACCCAGCGAGATTTTCGTGACTCCCAGGTCAGAGGGGGTCATTGCATGTTTTTATTTAAAAAAAAAAATTCATAAAACAATATCGTTTTATTAAACAAATAAAAAAGAGAGTAAAGACCCAAATTGGTCTCTGACAAAAAACTCGGTGTCCAAATTACTCCCTCACAAAAATAAACTCGATAAATAGTCCCCAACAAAGTGAAATAGGACCCACGTTAGTCCTTCTGTCAATCCAAAACTGACGGTGATGACGTGTCACGTTAAGTGACATGCTGGAGGCCACGTGGGTTGAGGAATGACGTCGTTTTGAGAGACTCATCCACGTTGGTCAGTATGGTCCCTAACAGTTTTAACAAAGGGGACCAGTATGGTCCCTAACATTTTTATCGGGGTCCTTTTTAGTCCCTGCTAAAGTTCTGTTAACACCAGTGCCACCATTTGCTATTAACACACCAGTAATGGCATTTCCCCTTGTACATGTTGATATTAGTCATGCATAACACAATCAACTTCTGTATAATTCACACTATGACATTCTTAGTTTAGTCTTTATACATTGTTTCCTTTCCTTTTTTTTATCTCCATCGAGTTTATACAACATTTTGTGCCAATAAACATAACTTCAAATACATAAGAAATGCTACATACATTGCATAAACAACAATTCATTACACCAGCAAATCTCAACAGAACCACATTTTAAATTTCACTCCAGCCTACTTGCAAGATATATACATACTAGAAACACAACAATAATGGATCGAGCAAACACCCTAGCACACCTACACACATGCATCATTTCCTTCTCAACCCTTTCAAAGTCTGTCTGCATCTTCAATGATATGTCTTCAATCTTTATACAGTGCTCATGAAAAAATAACGATTGGAAAAACCCTAGCACACCTACAAACATGCATCATTTCCTTCTCAACCCTTTCAAAGTCCACATGCAAGGGTTGATAGTCTGTCAAATAATCAATAGTCTGTCACCTCTACGGAACATTTAAATTTTCTTGCAAGAAAAATCTGAACAAGCATAGAAACTAAAAGGAATCTTGCCACTTCAATTAGTCAAGATATTGAATTTTACGTGCCAGATAGTGGTGAAGGAGAGGGCATTACAATTTACATGAGATTTTAATATATTCTCAATAAAGATAGAAGTGAAGATAAATTAATGACAATGCTAAAGAGACTACATCCCTAAACTACTAAATATATTTTTATATAGAAACTTACGTATACGATTACATGAAAAACCTCGTAAAAAAAAAATAACTTTATTTTCTCTAATGTTGTGTCAATGTTTAGTTATATTTTTATGTATGAATGATCGCTACTGTTTAGTTAATAACTTCAAGGTTTCATAGTCAAGCTGTGAGTCTGTGACATTATTTTGTTAATGGTTACTCTATTTTATTAAAGAAACCATTCATACACGAAGAATATGTTAATGCGTGTTCATATTTATCACATGAGACTTGTATTGGTGGCCACTGGCCATAATATTTTTCGTTCCCACTTGCATAGAGTTTATCATAAACTTGAACTTATATCAAGACTGCAACTGAAAAGCCTATATGACTAAACAGATAGACTATTTTTGTTGCTACATGGGAGAGAAATATTCTTGTGGACACACAAAATATAATATGGATTCCACTATATAGAGGAGAGAGAAAAACACAAAGTGGAATTCACATTGTATTTTTTCGTGTATGAGAGAATTTTTATCCGTTGTAACATAAAAAAAAGTAACACCCTTATTATTGGGTAAATGAAATAGCATGTTACATTATCATGTTACATGATATTTTTACATATACAATTGAGAAGAGAGAAAAGAGATGAGAGAAAAAAATTAAGGAATAAAACTATATAACTGTGCGTGTAGGAATATCATGTTATTATAATGTAGCATTATATTTGATTTACCCTGTTATTAGTTGTAAACAGTAGTATAAATATTTATCTTTTCGAGAGGGTAAACAAAATAACAAAAAGGATAAAGACATAACAATGGTTGGAGGAGATATCCATCTAAGCAAGCAACGGTACAACTTAACATAACAAGAAAAAAGAAACTTATCCATTGGTTGTTGCCATTTTATAATGTGCTAAAGAGTTTTTTGATTCCTTCTTACTTCCTCAGATTATCGTAGCAAACTCATATTTGTCTATAGTCTCTGCAATGCATGACATATTGCATGCAATTAAGTCCAAAGTTAGCTGCTTTAAATAAGTGTGCACTTCAAATACAGCTCAATCATGAAGCCACATGAAAGGGTTGAGAAGGAAATGATGCATGTGTGTAGGTGTTCTAGGGTTTTTTCAATCGTTATTTTTTCATGAGCACTGTATAAAGATTGAAGACATATCATTGATGATGCATGCAGACTTTGAAAGGGTTGATAAGGAAATGATGCATGTGTGTAGGTGTGCTAGGGTGTTTGTTGGATCCATTATTGTTGTGTTTCTAGTATGTATATATCTTGCAAGTAGGCTGGAGTGAAATTTAAAATGTGGTTCTGTTGAGATTTGCTGGTGTAATGAATTGTTGTTCATGCAATGTATGTAGCATGACTTATGTATTTGAAGTTATGTTTATTGGCACAAAAAGTTGTATAAACTCGATGGATATAAAAAAAGGAATGGAAACAATGTATAAAGACTAAACTAAGAATGTCATGGTGTGAATTATGCAGAAGTTGATTGTGTTATGCTTGACTAATATCAGCATGTACAAGGGGAAATGACATTACTGGTGTGTTAATAGCAAATGGTAGCATTGGTGTTAACAGAACTTTAGTAGGGACTAAAAAGGACCCCGATAAAAATGTTAGGGACCATACTGGTCCCCTTTGTTAAAACTGTTAGGGACCATACTGACCAACGTGGATGAGTCTCTCAAAACGACGTCGTTCCTCAACCCACGTGGCCTCCAGCATGTCACTTAACATGACACGTCATCACCGTCATTGACACCGTCAATTTTGGATTGACAGAAGGACTAACGTGGGTCCTGTTTCACTTTGTTGGGGACTATTTATCGAGTTTATTTTTGTGAGGGACTAATTTGGGCACCAAGTTTTTTGTCAGGGACCAATTTGAGTCTTTACTCTAAAAAAAACTAAATCTAATCGTTCTCTTCTCTCCCAGCGACCTAGATGTCTTCAATCTTCACCTCGCTTCCGTGAATCTTCGAGAAAAGGTAAGAATTTTACTCATTCAAATGAAATCCTTACGGTCGTCGATGGAAAACAAAAACTTATTCTTACTTCCTTTAAATTTTCCTTTGTCAGAGACCTTCTCAAAAGAGACAGAACCGGGTCAGCGTAGTGACCCCATTAGAATATGAGTTTTGTACTTTGGTCTTTTGATACTTTAATTAGGTTGTGAAATATTGACTTGTGATTGTAATTGTGAATTATGTTAAGTATATTTTGAATCTTTGAAGATTGGTGGTTTATTTTTTAATATTTTCATATAGGATATATATATTTATATTTTTTTAATATATAAAATCGGGTCAGCGTAGTGACCTCATGACCCCCGGTTGAACCCATGATCCCATGACTCCTGACCTCGGTCGGGTCGGATTTTTAAACACTGGGATCAAGCGGCCTAACAAGGGCCTATCCTACGGCCCCGACTACAGTAGGCTAAATTCGATCTATTATTTATAATTAAATAGAACAAGCTTCGATTTTTTAATAAACTTATTTAGAAAGCTGGTCATAGATCTTTTTTTTTACATACCAGATTTATAAGCTTACAGGCTGACCTATATTATATTATATATTTTAAAAATATTTTCAATAATTTTGAATAATAAAATAATATTATTTTAATTATTATTTTTAATTATTGAAGTCCTAATAGATTTTCTTTTACATGACAGACCTATAAGCTACAGACCTTCCTATATTATATTATATTTTAAATAAAATTATAATTTTAATTATTTTGAATAATAAAGTGATATTATTTTAATTATTTTTTAAATTACGGGTCTAATAGGTTATCTTCTATATGGCAGACCATAAACCTTTAAACCATGCCTATATCATATTATATTTTTTTAATAAAATAAATAAAATTATTATTTTAATAATTTTAAATAATAACATGATATTATTTTAATTCTTGAAAACTTAATAGATTTAAATAGATTAACAAGACTGAATCAAAACATTTATTTTTTGAATATATAATAAGTCAAACTTATAATTTGAGTCTACCTAAAATTAACATACCTGCCTAAAAAATTATTTTACACAATGTTAAAAAAAACCGGACCGGGTCAATTCCTGAACTGATAAATCGGTCATATAATCGATCCAATTGAAGCAACAGACTGGCAATGCATCAGAATCAGTGAGACCTGGACGATTTTCGTGAAAATCGATGACCCGGTCAATTAACCGGTGACCCGGCCAGCCCCAAAAAATTTCATTTAAAAAAAAAAAAATACATAATGGACATTCTTGAGTACTTTTTGCTTATTGACTTACATAAGTTATGTACCTATAATACTAATATTATCTCTATTATATACTATGCAGGAAATTTTGATTTAATTTATAGTTAGAGATATTGTTTACTGAACCTGAAACCTCATATCACGATCGTTATATTTTTCTTTGATTCATTGTTGGATAATAATGTGTGATTTATTATTTTTATATTAAAATATTTGAAATTTTTATCATTTTTTTAAATATTTAAGTATGTTTATAATTTTTTAATATAAATTATACAATTATATATAATTAGCGGTACATATAATTTAACCAATAACTCACTGTTTGAATCAATGATCAAATACTCAATCGAATCAATAACCTAACCGATTTTAATAAAGCTATTTAAGATAAAACCTAAATTAATGAACAAAATGCCGGCAACTACTTTAGTATTATATGTCATAATCCCACAGACAAAGCCAGAAGAGTGGGTTGCTACTACTTTACACTTTGCACTGTGCACTACTCAATTCCTTCAACAATTCAATCAGCCATGAGTTTTCAAGATATCCAAGGTGGGGCCAGCACTCCCGCTCGCCGGAACCAGTCTCCGTCGCATGCCGTCGCTGCCGGAATCTTCCAGATCAACACCGCCGTCGCTACTTTCCGGCGACTCGTCGATGCCGTTGGAACCGTTAAAGACACGCCTGAGCACCGTCAGAAGCTGTACGCTAACGTCACCCTCTCTCGCTCTGCTTATAGTTTCTTTGGTTTTTCAATTTTCTTTTTCTTTTATTTTTCTTTTGTGCTTTGTTTAACTATGGTGTGTTTGGCAGGCACAATACGAGGCAGAGGATATTGCAGTTGGTGAAGGATACATCTTCTAAGCTCAAATCCTTGACCGAATCTGATCATGATGCCAATGTCAATGTATGCCTCGCTTCTTTTTCTTTTTTATTTATTTCATTATTTCATTATTATTATTTTTATCTATTTACTGCTTCATGAGTGTCTTTGAATTTTGATTACCCTACTCACAATTGATCATACCCTAGAAAAGAGTAGAAACGATCCTGGCTTCTAATATACCGAAATTTTCCAAGAAAAAAAAAAAAAAAAAGTCAGGCCTTGTTGAATCATAGGAAACTAGTTAATAATGGCATGTTATGCATCAGTTTTGTTGGCTTGCATTGACTTTTCAGGAGTTCTCTGTTGTGATGTTTTTTTGGTTTTGCAATTTGACTTTTGGCCCTGTGTTTGAAATTTTTAATTCTTTTTTCATGCTTGAAAATTCTGAATGCTGGTTAAGGGAAAGGAAAAAGTTTAGATGTTAGTTAAAGCTGTTCTCCTTTGTTTAAGCAGGCTAGTAAGAAAATTGAAGATGCTAAGCTAGCAAAAGATTTCCAGACCACATTGCAAGAATTCCAGAAAGTGCAACAGCTTGCTTCGGAGCGCGAATCAACTTACACACCTGCTGCCCCTTCTTCTTTACCAACAAGGTCAATCATTCTTTGCACTATTGTAAAAACATCAACATTAACATCACCTTTATCCCTAACTTGTTGGAGTTGATAGTCGATGAACCCGAATTAAAAACAAAAATAGATTAAGGGAAAAGAAATTATAAATAAGATATTTTGCACAATAGAAAAATAAGTAAAAAAAATACTTCTATAAAGTTAAAAATCAAATTATGTACTTCATATTGCTTTCTTTATCTGCATCAACAAATTTTGAGTTCTCCTATATAATTTCTGTGTTTGTAAACAGCTCTGACTATGGTGAAGAATCGGTTAAAATAGACCTGGAAAGCCAACCTTTAATCAGAGAGCAGAAGAGGTAAGTCCGCAACATTTCAATTACTTCCCTGGGCCAATTGAATAATTTTATTTAATCTTGATCATATCAACAATATGCATCTTTGTAAGGAAGAGATGCGTAGTTTATGTTTGGCTTATTCAACTATTGATTTTAGATAGATTGAAGAATTGATTTTTATGGTCTGATTTCCTTGATCACTGAAACAAAACTGCAGGCAAGAGATACTTCTATTGGATAACGAAATATCCTTCAATGAGGCCATGATTGAAGAAAGAGAACAAGGTATTAGAGAGGTAGAAGAGCAAATTGGACAAGCAAACGAAATATTCAAGGACCTAGCTGTTCTGGTTCATGATCAGGGGGTTGTTATTGGTAAGTAGATTACCATTGTGCAGAATGGAAATTTTATTGCTTGATTTTTGTTGCTACAAGCCTACAACATTTAGTTATTCTTCTTGTTTGTATTGTTTGCATCATTCTGGCAGATGACATTCACTCAAATATCGATGCTTCTGCTGGTGCAACAACCCAAGCTAGGGTTCAGCTAGCCAAGGCTTCCAAAGGTGTGAAATCCAGAATCTCATGGGTAAGTCATAAAGATCTTAACATACTAAATAAAGCTATAATAGTAAAACATAATCAAGATCTGGCTTCCCCTCGTGGAGCAAGTTAGCTTTATGGACATTAGAATACAATGCTGTCAGTTTCATGTTTGACATTGGCAATTTTTATTTTTATTTTTCAAAATATGATCATTTTGTCTTATTTCCTACAAATGGCATTATCTGCACACTACCCATACATCATATCCTGATCTCAGGTTAACATCTGCACACAACTCATTGGCTGTTTATAGAAAAAATAAGCCTAACTTAGTAGAGGTTCTGGAGTAGTATGCAACATTATTTTTTTGCTAGTGATGTTATAAACTTGTATATCATTCTCATAATATATGACTTCTCATTTAATTTTTCTTACTTTGCAGTGTTGGTGGGTGCTTGTAATTTTGGTGGTGGTGGTGGTCATCTTACTTATTGTACTTATTATTTAGTGTGCAAATGCATAGAAGCTGGATAGGTTTTTTACTCCCTCATTATTACTTTTCTGAGATTGATTTAAATTGATTAATCTTCTCATATTCTGTTGAGTGTTTTATGGTGTGAAGAGTGTTTTGACCAAAAGAGATGTGTTGAGAGTGTTCTGCAGCCCTCCACACCCAGCAGCCAGCAGTTTGAGCTGGAAGTTGGAGGAAGTGATTGTAAGTTAAGCGATTTTAAGAAAAGCTGTTTGTTATTTGTAATATAGATTTGCAATTTAGAATTTGTAGGTTCTGTTCAAACATTAATTCGCCAGCCATGTACAATAAATTACCAAAGCGTATAATATAACATCCATGCTGCTTTGTCTGGTGCAATATAATGTATGATGAATAAAATAGTAAACAATTTTGTTTTCTTCCTTGAGCGAGAAACTAATATCGTCTGAGTTGAGAGGTTGCTCGTCTCTCCGTAGTGTTTTTCTGTGACTTAATTGAAGCTCGTTTATCGCTTTAGCTGCTAATAAATTACAAAAATAGCAATATCAACACTAGAATTATCAATCATATAACAATAAATTGGAAAAAATATATTAAAATATATGAGGCAGTTTAAAATAAAAAGGTTGTATAATGAAAATAATCAAATGTAAACTCAATTATAGGCACAAAGTTGTATACTACTTCGGCTCCCTTGCTTAGCCTTGAGAGGGAAAACTTCCCCTGGAAGTCATTCCTGGTCTTCGTAAGCCTAATAGGCATAAATAACCGAGTTCTTTGTCTAAGGCAGGTCGCGATCTTAAACCCAGCATGTGAACCCGGATGCAAACACAAATGTCGGCAACGCGGAAGTGAGAAGCGGTTTCCCTTCCTTCTAATGATTATCCCTCCACGTGCCCTCTCCTAATAGGCGCGACGTGTGGCGTGGTGCGTTTCTCGTCGTCTTGGCATTTAATGCCTCTGCCAAAACGTCCCTCAACTGTCTTGTCTTACTGCAAAATTATCGCAGTGCCCCTGCCTTTGGCTTTCGCGGGTTTAATCCTTTGATTTCAACATTTCACACCACTTGCCTCATTTATCATTCATTTGCTTCTGTTGCTGTTCCGAATAGTTCCTGAAGCATTTTTTTCTTCGCTATTGAAGGGTTTCGTCCTACCAGAGCCTCCTTCTCCAGTATCTACCAGTTTCTTCAACACCTTCCTTCGTAGGTATTTTCTTTCACTTTGATTCTCTTTTTTGGCATGTTCTCCATTTACTTTCAATCATAACCATGGCTGCTGGTTTTGTAATGCCTTTCTTTATTCCAAGCTTATTTACTTGCCTGCTTCTCTATGTGATTGCACCTTCTGTATTGGTCTTGCACTTTATGTGAGCTTATTTGCACTTGGCTCACTCCTTACGCACCCTGCTTTGAATAGTTCCTGATATGGGTGAACGAAATTATGCTATTCAAGGGAGGCCCATTTGCCCCCGCGTCTTCGGTCGTGGTGATGAAATTGACGTCGAAGAGGAAGAACGACGTGCGCAGGAAGAGGAAAGGTTCATTCAAAGCCTACCACCTGGTTCGAGGTACTGGTTGTATGGCAGACCTCGGACCGAGGAAGAAACGCAGGCTGCTCTGCTAGGCGGCTATCGAGGTGGTGGCCGTAGGGGAGCCTCTTCATCTCGCTCCTCGATTCGTGGTCGTAGGAGGGGTCTTCGAGGTAGAAAGGTTTCTGGTTCCTCCACCCGGGGTCAGGATGTTGAGCCCCGTAACTTGGGCAACCCGTCCAGGGCAACTTCTCTTTCATTAGGTTCTACCCCGGTTCACACTATTACACCTTTTCGATCTCCGAATCAGAGTGTGAGAGTCTCCTCCAGTCCTAGCATTCCCAACCCTGAGCCTTGTTTCAATTGTGTATACCTTGGTGCCCAATTTGTGGAGAAGGGGAATGACTTCATGGCCAATCTAGGTTTAGGTGGCTGTTCACACGTTCCGGGTTCACCAACCCCTGCTCATGTCTCCACATCTGACGATTCTAGTTCCTCTGATAGTAGTTTGTTTAGCTCGGGTACGTATCCCTTTTGCTACGTGCTATTGTTGCTTTTTAATCCTCCATTTTACTGTTCTAGGTATTTATGGAGTCCCATTCTACAGAATCAAATGCGAATATCGCTTCTTCCAACCAGGGTCCAGAGGTCGGGGCGAGTACCGCGGAGAAGGGTCTGGCGTCAGTAACCGATAATCTTCGTGCCCAATCTCCCTGGGTTACAGAAGAAGTGCTGAGTTTTACCTCTGAGATGACAACCGAAGAAGTGTCCTGGCTTCCCTTAGGCAACCCGGTTGATTTCCACACATTCGTTCCTGCCGATGACGAACCTGTTTGCTCCGGCCGAAATCCTGAGGAACCACATTCTTTTTTCTTCTACCGGGATCTGGTGACGAAGATTGGGATTCAATTTCCTTTTTCTTCATTCAAGGTGCAACTTCTAAACCACCTGCTGCTCGCACCAACCAGATCCATCCCAACGGGTGGGCTTATATTGTTGCCTTCAAACAGCTCTGCGACTCGTTGTCCCTTCCTTGTACCGTGCCTTTGTTTTTTCATTTCTTTACTGTTTATACTTCGCGCACCGGCTCGGAACCTCCTGAACTGAAGGGGTGGAGTAGCATCCGAGGTCGAGTTAGTAATCCCTCCCGCAAGCTGTTCTCTATATACAGCGAATCTTTTAAGGGCTTCAAGGCTTATTTTTTTAAAGTAGTGGTCGAGGTTGGAAAGAGGCCATGGTTCATTGGCGATGATGGGGAGCCGAAGTTCCCCCTGTACTGGACGCAAGATCATCATCGACGCAAGCCATCCGACTACAAATTAAGACTGACACAAGACGATAAGACTAATGCCAAGATCTTACTGGATCATGTGGGCTCTCAGGGTCATCTGAGCGCAGCTTCCTTGGTAGCCAGATCTCATTCTTCCCCAGAGCCTACTCCAGAACCTGCCAGTATGTTGTGCTTCCCATCTCGATACGTGTATTATTTTCATGTTATTGTTTATAACTTGACTTGTTTTTCTTTGCAGATTCTGAAATGAATTTCGATGAAGAAGATGAGGGGCCAGGTTCGGGCTACATCTTGTCTATAACCGGTCAAACCTCTGCTCCACAAGCTCCCCCGACCAAGAGGCCTAGGACAGGCAGCCTGGCGGGGGCCGCTTCTTCTTTTCCCGTGAATTCTGATGTCTCCATCTTGGACCTTACTGGGGATGCTGAAGATACCGAGGCTGACAGGATTCCTTATCTTCCAGCCTCGATTAGTTTGGGCGGAACTCATGCCGTCATTACTCTTCCCCGGGGTTCTCCCGCTCCTGCAGTACTCCCAGCTGGACTGAGGAGAGGTGCTTTATGGGATTCAAGGATAACAGCCGAATTCCGGGGTGTCATCCGTCCCCCGCCCGCATAATACGGAACCGAGATCATTTCTAGAGCCGAGATGGAGGAGCTCCAGAAGGCAGAGTTGTACACCCTCAAAGCTGCTTCCATGGTAAAGCCATACTCCCTACTCCTGGAGAAGCATTCTGAGGCCATTACCGAGCTGGACGAGCTTCGGGTGAGGTATGGAAAAGCTGTGCTCGTCAACGAAGAGCTAACAAACAGCTCTGCTGAACCAAAAGCTGCTGTGGAGACTTCCCAATGTGAGCTGAAGTCTATTGCCGAAGCTGTTGGTGTTACCCCTGGCAAGCATAATATTTTGAAGTACTTTAAAGATCAATCTGACGTGCTGGCTGAAAGGAGTGTGATAGTATCCGGTCTTACCGCCGAGGTTGAAAAATTAAAGTCAGATCTCCAAAATTTGCAGCAAGCTTATGATTTTAGCCAGTCTGCTCTGCAAAAAGCCGCTATGAGTGCTTTTAAGAATGGGGTAAACCAGGTGAGGTATTTTAACCCGGAATATCCTCTGCGGCTTGATCAGCTTGATTGCTTTGGCTATGTTCGCGGCGGGGTTTACTATCCTCCTTCATCGATTCCCAGTCTGCCAGAAAATAGCACAGCTCAAACAGAGATTGCGCAAGGGGCTGCGGAGACCGGAATTGATGCCGCTGGTGCCGAGTTTGAGGCGGAGGTGAGGGGGATGATGCAGGTGGATGCTTCGGGGTGAAGAACCGGGATTCCGATTTACTTTGTAACTTCTTTTTTGCTTTCCAATCAATTTGAAAACTCTGCTTGTCTAACCAAACATGTTTGATTAATATGGCAATTTTGCCTTTATCCTTGTTAATATTTGTAATTTATGCATGCTGATATTTGTTGTTCAACAGACCTTCTCTTTTAAGGATGTTAGGGAAGTAAGGGCGTCCCCTTAAGTCCCTCCTCAATTCGGTAGGTCGGCACGAATGTTTTAATCCAACTTCCCGTAGGCAAGTTGGCCAACTATCGCAACGTTTTCGGCCGGGCTAGAACCTCTGCCCGTAGGCTAGTTGGTTCCAATACCTCGACGTTCTTGGCCGGGATAGAACCTTCTTCCCGTAGGCTAGATGGTTCCAATACCTCGACGTTCTTGGCTGGGATAGAACCTTCTGCTCGTAGGCTAGATGGTTCCAATACCTCGACGTTCTTAGCCGGGCTAAAACCTTCTGCTCGTAGGCTAGAAGGTTCAAATACCTCGACGTTTTCGGCCGGGCTAGAACGTTATGCCCGTAGGCTAGAAGGTTCAAATACCTCGACGTTCTTGGCCAGGCTAGAACTCCGCCCGTAAGCCGGAGTTCGTCCGCCTCGACGTTACAACCTGTGCCCATGGGCAATATGGTTCAATGCTTGTATTCGGGTTATGGCCTCTGCCCGTAGGCAAGATGGTTCCAATACTTCGGATTTCATAGGCAATATGGTTCAATGCTTGTATTCGGGTTATGACCTCTGCCCGTAGGTAAGATGGTTCCAATACTTCGGATTTCTTCTTGGAAATAAGATTTTGCACAACTATTATTTCTTCAAATACCGCGGATTATTCCATTTACTGAACTTTGAATTGGAAAATTACAATTTATGAATGAGAAATTTTCAACTAAAATATTTCTTCAACTTGTCCGCGTTCCAAGTCCTTTTAACTTGCTTCCCCTTTGAAGTTTCCAGAACATAAGCTCCTTTTGAGAGTTTAACTTTGACTTTGTATGGGCCTTCCCATCTCGGGGCCAATTTCCCTTCAGCTGCATTTCGACCTCCAATGTCCGCCCTCCGAAGGACCAGGTCTCCTATATCAAATGATCGCGGCTTCACCTTTTTGTTAAATCGGTTCGCCACGAGTTGCTTTGCCGCGACATTCTTGCAATGTGCTGTAATCCGAGCTTCATCGATCAAATCTAACTCCATAGCAACTTGCTACTATTCTCTTTTTCTGTTTGCGATAAAGCTTGAGCCCTTCGCCATGACGGTTCTCCCAGTTCCACCGGGATCATGGCCTCGGTTCCGTAGGTTATCCTGAACGGGGTCTCTCCAGTGGAGGTTTGAATCGTGGTTCTGTATCCCCATAGTACGTACCATAGTTCCTCAACCCACTTCCCCTTAGCACACTGCTCCATCCTTTTACACAACCCAGCTATAATAACCTGGTTTGCCGCATCGGCTTGGCCATTGAACTGAGGGTGTTCTACGGATGCAAAGCGATGCCGGATGTGCAGATTCGCCATTAGCTCTTGAAAAGCTCTACTTGTAAACTGGGTTCCGTTGTCAGTGACCACCTCGGCTGGAATCCCAAATCTGTACATCAAATTCCTTTCGAAAAAGCGTTGCACCCTCGCGGTGGTAATTGTAGCCACTGGGTCTACCTCTATCCATTTGGTGAAGTAATCAACAGCTACTATCAACCATTTTAATTGCCCTTCAGCCGCAGCAAATGGGCCTTAAAGATCCATGCCCCACTTGAAGAAGGGTCATGGAGCTGTGATCAAGCTTAACTCTTCTGGCGGTGCCAACAGGTTTTTACTGTGCTTCTGGCACTGATCACATTTCTGCACATGTTCCTTTGCATCTTGAACCATAGAGGGCCAAAAATATCCTGCTCTGAGGGCCTTCCGAGCTAGCGCTTTGCCCCCAATGTGCTGGCCATTTATCCCCTCATGGATTTCGGATAGGACATATTTTGCCCTATCCGAGCTCAGGCATTTCAGTAGGGGGAATAAATGCCTTTCATATACAATTGTCCTTCGATCATTGCATACAATGCAGCATCCCTAACCAACTTTCGAGCTTCTTCCTTTTGGGATGGGAGCGTTCCGTTTTCTATGTAATTGATAATGGTGCTATGCCAATCCCTGCTCTCAGATATCTGCATGATACATGTGGGTTCCAGGATATTCTGCTCCACCACCGTCCTGTGGTTTCCCCATCCTTTGGTACTTGCCAGCTTCGACAATATGTCGGCCCTGCCATTTTCATTTCGTGGGATGTGGCGAACTTCTACCTCTTCGAACTCTGCCATTAATTGTCTTGCGGAATCTAGGTATTTTGCTAGCAATGGTCCTTTAGCTTGGTAGCTTCCTCCGACTTGCGACGTGACCAATTGGGAGTCACTAAAGATTTGCAACTTTTTCGCTGCAAGCTCTTTGGCCTGCTGCAACCCGGCGATGAATGCTTTATACTCCGCTTGGTTGTTGGACGTTTCAAATTTCATCTGCAGAGAGTATTCAACCGAGATTCCTTCCGAGTTCTCAACAATTACCCCGGCTCCACTTCCTTTAGAGTTCGAGGACCCATCCACATAAATTTTCCATGTGTTTGGCTTTGTTGGGCTCTCCTTTTGGATTGAAGTAAGCTCCCTGACAAAGTCTGCCAATGTTTGAGACTTAATTGCTTTTCGGCTTTCAAAGGATATGTGAAACTCTGATAGCTCCACAGCCCAAGCCATCATTCTCCCTGCTAAGTCAGGTTTATGTAAGATCTGTCGTATTGGCAAGTCCGAACGAATTACAACCTGGTGTCCTTGAAAATACGCTCTGAGCCTTCGAGCCGAGATTAGAAGGGCGAAAGCCACTTTTTCTAACTTCTGATAGCGAAGTTCTGCTCCTTGTAAGAGTCGACTTACAAAGTAGATTGGTTGCTGCCCCTCCTCACTTTCTTGAACCAAAACCGAGCTAAAGACCATATCTCCCACCGAAAGATACATTCTCAATGGTTCTCCTTCTCTAGGACTAGATAGGACTGGTGGTGATGCCAGTTGTTTTTTGATTTCTTGGAATGCTACTTCACATTCTGAAGTTCAGCCATATTGCACCTCCTTTCGCAACAGCTTGAAAAATGGTAACACGGTTTCTGCAGACCGAGGTAAAAACCTAGTGAGTGAGGCTAACCTCCCAGTCAACTGCTGGATTTCCTTTTTATTCCCAGGGACCTTCATTTCTAACACGGCTCTGCACTTGTCCGGGTTGGCTTCTATACCTCAGTGGGTCAGCATGAATCCTAGGAACTTCCCTGCAAGGACTCCAAAGGCACATTTAGCCGGGTTTAGCCGAATGTTGTGCTGCCGCAATTTTTCAAAGGTCTGCTCCAGGTCTTGAACATGCTTTGTTGAATCAATTGATTTGACTATCATGTCATCTATATACACCTCCACGTTCTTGCCAAGCTGGTCGGCAAATACCCGATTCATCATCCTTTGGTAAGTGGCCCCTGAATTCTTTAATCCAAAAGGCATCACATTATAACAATAGTTTGCCTTTTCTCCAATGAAAGCGGTCTTTTCCTGATCTTCTGGGTGCAACGGGATCTGATTGTATCCCGAGTATGCATCCATGAAGGACAGCATCTAGAACCCAGATGAGTTATCCACTAACTGATCAATGTTGGGCATGGGATATGCATCCTTGGGACATACCTTATTCAGGTCAGTATAATCTGTACACACCCTCCATTTTCCATTGGCTTTTTCACCATGACCACGTTTGACAACCAGGTTGTATATTGTATCTCTCTGATGAATCCTGCTTCCAATAACTCCTTTACATGATCTTCTAACACTTGACGACGTTCCGTACTGAGCTTCGTTTTCTTCTGGGCTACCGGTTTAGAACCCGGGTATACTGCAAGCTTATGACAGCAGAACTGAGGGTCCACCCCAAGTATCTCTGAGGACTTCCAAGCGAAAACATCCACATTCCTTCTTAAGCACTCAGTAATTCAAACTTTGTCCTCATCAATCAACCATTTTCCGACCTTGGCAATTTGAGTTTCTTCTCCGATAACTACTTCCTCCAATTACCCCTCTGGTTCCGGTCTTGGAATCTGAGTTTCATCCCTCATATCCAGCTCCACCATGTTTACCGGTGTAACTACCTTTTGGAGGTTTCCGGTTTATTACTGGTGCTCAAACCGGTTGATTCCTT